>NW_027656346.1:0-99984 GCF_964235325.1 Thermobia domestica | reverse complement strand
TCGTGAAAACTCCAAAAAGCTTTCAATAAGCAATAACACTCATGCAGGGTCAATCGTATGGACAA
Organism: Thermobia domestica; assembly: GCF_964235325.1. Taxonomy (NCBI): domain Eukaryota; kingdom Metazoa; phylum Arthropoda; class Insecta; order Zygentoma; family Lepismatidae; genus Thermobia; species Thermobia domestica. The sequence continues at coordinate 99,919 of NW_027656346.1, read as the reverse complement.
TTTTATGCGAAAGATCTTTCTGCCCATAATAAATTTATTCCTGTTTCCTCTCGACTTTGCATCTTTCCCGAACGCATCTTTTGAGAAGGTTCTGAGAATTTGAAATAAATGAAAAGCACTTTCCCTCCCATATTGAAGAATAATATGCCAAAGATGTTTGGATATTTTCAATCAGTTGATAGGCGGTATGTGAACGAATATATTAACACATTCCCCAGCAATAATATTATTTAAGAGATATGAATTTCTAATTCAGCCCTCCCAGCAATTCAAATACGTACTAAATAGAGAATTTGATATTCAATTTTATGTATTTACCTCCATACATAATACATTCACTGTATATTACTGCATACAATTAACCGTTGTGAGAAATTTCTGTAACTTCTCTATAGCGGAGAAAAATTCAGGTCCCATTGGTGTCCATTATTCAGAGGGTTCACTGTATAAGCTAAAGCCCGGATTTTTATGTAGTACAAAGTACCGAAATATGTACATAAATATGTAACAAAAATCAATGAAATATGTAAGAAATATGTTAAAAAATATGAAAATATGTAAAAATATTTTTTCGTGTTTATTTTGGGTCTGTGCTATTTTCTTAGCTAATCAATATACTGTGACATATTTATGTAATAAAAGCTTAACAAGTGTAAATAACTTCTTACAGATATGTACAAATTTTCAGGAGAAACAAATGAAAATATGTGTCAAGAAAGTAACAAATCACATTAATGAACATATAAACATAAAAAATATTTATTTAAACAAAAGGCATTTACTTTTGGGACGAACAATGAACCACTAAATAAGTTTAAACAATGGAAAAACTTTGCCACTAACTTGTCACTGATACGTTCAAATTTTCACTAAGAACAAATAAAATTGTCTCGTGGAGAAATGAAAATCAGATTATTGAATATCAAAAGAGAAAAAATATTTAAGAGAAAGAATGCTTTACCTTTGGTACTTTCAAATTTATAACTGCGCGAATGAAAACTTCACTAACTTTCGATAGATACGTTCAAGCTTTAACAAGGAACAAATAGACTTTGTAAACACATTATTGTATATCAAAATAGAAAACATCTTCAAAACAAAAAGCGCTTACTTTCCAGACGAAAAATAAACCACTAAATTTTTTATATAATAAACTGCGTATTCAAACACTTCGTGTCACTAACTTGGCAAAAATACGTCCAAATTCAAAAAAAAAGAATGAAATTGTCTAGTAGGAAAATGAAAGTCACTGTATTGAATATCGAAATAGAAAAAAAATATTTAAAATAACGAGCGCTTACTTTCAGAGCACTACGTATTTTATATGATGGTATTCAAAAAATTCACTGACTTGCCACAGATACTTCAAGCTTTCACTAGTAACAAATGAAATTGTCTCAGAAAAATGAAAACACATTATTGTATATGATGAAAAAAATCTTACAAAAAATGTGCTTACTTTGCTGATGCACAATGAACCACTACATACTTTTCCAGGTATTCAGGAGTTAAAGAGAGTCGTTGGTCAGTCAGGATCCTTTTATAGGCTGAGAAAGACCTCTCCACGCCGCAGGAAGTGACAGGCGCGAAACGGGACAAAGAACGTTTTCCAGGGCTGATTTCCTCAGGGCCCTTCGTTTCTTCCCCATCCAATATCCTTCATGCAGTCCTCAATGTTAGGTATCCTGGATTCCTCTTCAAAACTGACTGGAACTTCCGGGCAATTTTCGCATCTGTTTCTCCCTGCACAATATTGAGTTTCTTCTCCACATCATCTATTGTTGTCATTGCTTCTTTCAAAGTAAGTCCTAATGTTTCAAGTTTCTGGATAACGTTTGCAATCCACCCGAAATTATTTGCAATGTACGCTAGTGAACATTGAAAAACATGATTTTTGAACGCACTTTGAGAATCACCCACTGCTGCACTGGACTCTGCAGGAAATGTGGTGACAACTGACTTTACAGTATCAAAATTTTCATTGTAGAAGTTAACAGCCTGTATCCAGGTGCCCCACCGTGTCAGTACAGGCTGTGCTGGTGGCGACACATTTGGTAGCTTTGTTGTAGCACTGCACACGACCAGGTGCGTTTTAGTTTGTTTTGTCGGCACACATCCGAGTGATGTCTGCTTGCAAAGGCGATAAGCACAAAAATCCTTATATTGTTTTCTTTCTTTATATATAAAAAACATCCTTTTCTTTCTTTTTTTCAGGATTGAAAGCGATAACTGACGACGTTTCGTTGCATATTGCACGATTTGTTTTAACCCAAATTTCCCGCAATTCAAATGGGTTGAACAAAGTGAGAGAAAAATACAGATAATTAAATAAAGTACTTTTTGAGTTATTTTTCTATATATAGGCCTATTTTTATTTGCGTATTATTTAAAGAAAATTAGCGGAAAGGAGCAAAGAAACTGAATTCATGTAAAAATATGTACAGTAGATGGAAAATATGTAACAGACTTCAAAATATGTAAAAATATGTAACGTGATTTTGGTTTATATGGCTCCTTACTTCGTAATTTGCGAACATTTCATATTTTCACCAGCGTACATACAAAGGAAAAAATATGTGAAAACAAAAATCCAGGCCTTATGTATAACAAACGGTTCTGGGAACTCGAAATATTGTAACCGGTTCTAACGAACCAGCTGAATAGCACCACTGGTTATAGTGAGTTCACCTTAGAAGATTTGAAGTGACACAGAATACCTAAAACAAAATAAGTAAATTATGTGGCACTTCATTTCGCATTCAGTTCTTCTGCCAATGTCCTGTGCTGGCCACTTTTGACAAGCTAATACAAAAGAATAGTTGAAGCAAATGTTGAGTGAGCCGTTTACAATACACGTATGTGCACAACGTATGCCCTGCGGGTTATTATGAACCTGTAAGCAAATATTCGGCCATGCGCCCCTCAGGGTAACAATTAGAACTAGCTAAACATACCCGTTTCAGGGTATTAGACCAACAATTCAGCCTCTTTCATCTTAATAAACGGAAGTTTCTAAAACTCGGACACGTGTTTGTTTATTTTTCCGATCTCCTTTCTCCCTCCATCGCCATCAAAGCCTCTTTTCTTCCCTTCTAGGACATATATTTAAAAAATAGAACGCTTAATTTCGTATCTATTTTAAATGAGAAATCCAAATACCAAATTCCATGATTCTAACCTTCAAACCATAACTTTTTTCTTTTCCCTTCATTACTTCCGATTTTTATTAAATATTAAAAACACAGCAAGACGTTCAAATTATTTTAAATTATGAGCCTAAACACAAAAGACCAAGTTTCTAAGCTTATGGGATTCAGAGAAATGGACATCTTATTAAAATACCTCCCACCTCATTCCCTGTCCCACCCCTTTTCTTCCATTCTAGGCTAGTGTAAAAACTGAAATACGAGGCTAATTATTTTAAATGACAAGTACAAATAAATCTTCAAGTATTTAAGCCCAAGAGATTCAGAGATATGGCTACATTATTAAAGTACTTTCCACCGCTTATTCTCCCTTTCTTGTAGAATTCTCAAAAATCCTCCCTTACTGGTACCATACGTCACAAATCCTACGTACTGTCCAAATTTCAAATTTGTAACTTAAGCGGTTTGTCCTGTGCGAGGATCAGTCAGTCGTCACTAAACATTTTGAATTATAGGTGCTGATTTACTATTGGCGCACCAAATTTTGGAAGATCTACAGGCAAACGATTCAACCAAATTTTGACATATTCCTTCCACTTTCCGGTTTCCTTTTTGCACAACATGCACTAAATGGGGAGCTCTAAAGACTACAGTGCATAAATCACGAACCAACTAAAAGGTACAAATGCTATCTCACCCAGTCAAGGCAGAAGCACAGCAGGGGGGCCCGGAGAGGCAGCAAGGGGGTGCGTCTGCAGGTAGCAGGCACGTCAGGAACAGGGGGTATAGGCATAGACGAGGATGTGGTAAAACACTTAAAATATATGTAATAATTCTTATCTACAAAAGAAAAAATAATTTCGATCCTTTAAACAAAGTGATACACCAGTGTTAGATTGTCTTCCTTTATTACCTTTGCGACAGAAAATAGTGAATGTAGGGTTACTGCCCTTGTCCTTAATTTTTACTTCTTTTCCACACATTACACACTTGATTTTACGCTTCATCATACCATGACTCTGCAGAAACTTTACAATCCTTCTCTCTTTATCACACATTAAAAAAAGTGTGTTAGTATTACATCCATCGCAGATGTTCATAATCGACGTATAAACCGGAAATTCCCGCCTTTTGGTTCTACCCTATTTGCATACTTGCATTCTTCACCCTTCGGCTTCAGTAAATAGTTACATACAGAATACGTTCACTACCGTTTAAAATGTATTTCAATATGATATCCACTGACAGAAATTATTTATATTCACACCTGCTTCTTTTACGAAAAGTGTTTCACATCGTATTTTACCTATAAACTTACTTATACATTTACCTATATTACCTATAAACTTTGTTTTCGGTAGAACAGTATGCCGGAGTGAACCCTAATAATTATAATACTTCATTAATTATATCAAGTGGCAAGCCAAACGTAAAACTGTATGCAAATTTTTATGACATGTCATTGAAATGGTAATGTACTCACCTTTTCTCTTTGAAAGCATCCCCTCGCTCTCGCTCCGAACCCCCATCTTTGCCCTGCGCTGACTCGGTTAGATGTCATTGCTGCTTTTTAGCGGCCAGCTACTAGAGATTGGCTTGTATTTTTTGCACTCTAGTCTTTATGCCATGTATCCGGCCTCGTATATATAAACGCAAATCATAAAAGAATAATTGGGGAAAGTTCTAGAACACAAGCCACACATATATGTTAGCACCTAGGTTGGTTCTTTTCTGTAATGAAATGTAATATTTAATCGAAATAGTATTGCCGAGTGAGCGTGAGCGAGCGAAGGCCGGTTAGAGCCCCGCAGGGCACGTTGTTTTCAGTCTTTATTACAGCTAAAATGGAAGGGGGCCTTGCCGAATAATTATAATTTATTGACAATTACTTGCGATGCCCCTCTTGAATTTTATCTATGCCATGTGAGACATTTCAAGTCGCCTAGCGCAAATCATTTAGGCGACAAGAAGGAAATGAGTAAAAGAATCGGTGCAATTTTACTATACGGATCCACAGATTGTAAAATGCACGAAAAAACTTGGAGAAGTCTAATTTTCCCATTTTATGTCGAGAACAGAACCCCACGGTAAAGTTCTAGATCACAGGTCCCTCTTCCCATTTAGCTGTAAGAAAGACAGAAAACGACGTGCCCCGCGTTTCTCTAATTCGCCTTCACAAGCTCGGCAATAGGCTTTTAATTAAAATTTAAACTTTGGTACAGAAAAGAACCAACCTTAATACTAACCTATATGGGGGGGACTTGTGTCCTAAAACCTTCCCGAACCGAATGAACCAATGCGGGGCTTCTAACCTATTCCCATTCCTATTGCTACCCTTAGCCCTACTCCTATTACTACTTATACTATGGATCCGTATACTAAAACTGCACGAAAGAATCAATTTTTTAACTATTATTTCGAGTGGTTAGCCAAAAGTAAACTTGCGCGGAATTTTATGTATAAAGAAAAAATACAAATTTAAAAAATATAGGCGTTTGTACCGAATTGAGAAGTCACTCTCATACGCACAAGAGATAGAATACTTTTCCAAATGTTCAGCAGCTCACAAAAAACGTTCAATATTTAATTCACAATACTTTTCCAAATGTTCTGCAGCTTACAAAAAACGTTCAATATTTAATTCACACGGCATTCGCTATTCCTGTATGCACTCATTCACTCAAATTCATTCACTCATTCACTCATTCAAAATATAATATGCACTCATTCACTTTAACCGCAGAGAGTTAAAGTAAACTAAAATTTTTATGATCGTTATACTTACCGACTTCTTTCTTTCTTCTTCACTATCATTAGTGTTGAAGGAGTGCCTCCGACTTCAGGACGACATTGTAGAGCTTTGTATCACACGAACAAGAACTAAAAAATAACATTTGTCGAAAAATAAACTGGAGTTCGAGATGGGCTCTCCTATAAAGACGCAATATTGCCCCGAACCCTTCTTGTTGTTAGTCATCTCCAATTCAAGTAGCGCGCGGGGAATGCTGGTACTTTTGATAAACAAATGACGGTTGTTGTGGCGATACTAATTTGCAACCACACAGATGTCTGTGTGATATCAGTCAGGATAACATAATTTTCAGATTTTTAACAAAATATATTTGTTTGATGCTGCTACAATTAGTACAATGATTGCTAATGTCACTACGATATTCTCATGAGAAAATTTGTGATGTAGGCTACAATTGGGGATATCACAAAGACGTCTTAGATATGTACCATTTGTTATTTTGGAAAAAATAACATTAAGATTTCTCAGTAATGTACACTCATGTCCAAAGTGATTGTTGTATATCTATAACTGCCCTCTTGTAAGAATATATTTGGATAATGATTTTGCAGTGTACTTTTAATACTGATACTATATGTAGAATCGGGAAAGGTATATTTGTGGTAAATTTCATAGAAAAAAATATTATAAATACGAAAATTAGAATGAGTGAAACAAAACGTTGCTAAATTGACAAGAAAGTTTTATTTTCGTTTTATTGTTCTTATTGACTGCTCTTTTGACAAAGTTCGCCTCATACACGTTTTTGCCGATTATACACATACTATTATTATAAGAAATACCGGGCGAATTCGTTATCAAATTATATTCCTACAACAATATATTTATAGACATGCGACAATAATTTTGGACATGAGTGTACCACTGACATCTCTGGGCTATGGTGGGACATCTCCAGAACGTCTATTAGGGTTTGCAGCTGTCGGCGGCTGGCCAACTTCTTTACCACTATTGTGCCACCATTCTCCCGAGTCGAAAAATGCGCTCATATCGACCGCCTATTGACTCACTCTTTACTTTCATATAAATTCCATTCTACTTACTTTACATTTCAATATATTTGTTTCAACGAATGTCCTACCTGAAGCGCCGACCCGTGGATAGGGATACATATATTACGATTTTAAAGCGACACACCGGCTGGGAATACAGTGGCGGTATGTTGCCTGAACGATTGCACTGCTATTTACATAATAGCTGAAAACCACCGAAGACCTTCTTAGGGGGGGGGGGGTATTGAGAGACTTTGATCCTTCGCCAATTACATTCTAAAAAAAAATATTCTTATGTTGTATTATACAGAATTGTACACGAAAATGCTCAAAAACCGAGCTTTTATATTAACAATTCCCTGCGGGAAGCTCCCAGACCCCCCACTTGACTAAGGTGTATTCCAAACTCCCGGAAGAATCACCCGAACAGCAGACAAACCCTAAATACGCTCAGCCTGAAAACACGACATTTATATGAATTAAGACAAGAAGACACACAAATTCATACGAAAGAAACAATTCAAGTGACGCATCCTGACTATAAATAAAACTACATGAACTGACATAAATTAAAGAGGTACTTCCCGTTGACGTGGAAAGTTGAAATTTGGCATGATTGTAGCTTTCTTGGACTAACCGATAGGAAAATTGCCAAACGTTTTAATTTTTATAGTGTCTAAAAAGGAACGAGGAATTTCCCCGTGTTTTTTAAATGGGTCTTTTTTTTTTACCTATAATCGCATGTTTCAGGCACTTGGAATCGGAGTAAAAACTTGAAAGTCGGTATGTTTGTTCGTTTTCGTTAGCATTACCTAACTAGATCACTAAAAATAAAATTTTCCAACTTTGGAGTGGCTTAATGGGGAACTGAATAATCTTTCCCATCTTATTTATGTGGAACACCTTTTACCTCCCAAAATTATTGGGCACTTCCTGTAGGGCTACAATGATTAAATTTGACATGATTGTAGCTTTTCAGATAGAAAAATTGCCAAAAGTGGATATTTTTAATTTTTAGGGGTCTAAAGGGGAGATTCTAAATAGCCCCATGATATTTAAATGCGTCTTTTTTGGACCTATAATCTCATATTTTTGGTACTTGGAATTGGAATACAAACTTAAAATGCTGTATGCTTGCATGATTTCGTTAGCGTTACATAAATAAATCACTATAAAATAAAAATGTCCAACTTTAGAGTGGTTTTATGGGGAACTGAAAAATATTCCCCATCTTATTTATACGGGATATTTTCTAAACACCAAAATGTTTAAAAACTTCATAAAACATTACTTGCTAAAAGCACAAACTGTATTTCATAAACACGACGGAACACAGTTTCTATTCATTATTAATATCTGTTTTATTATTTTTATTCAACATTCAATAAAATATTCTGGAAATAATTCTAAAATATTGTATGAAAATATTTCATTTAAGTTACAATAGAAAGTAACAAAAACATTTCCATACAAAATGAATAGACGTTTTAAAAATATTTCTTATATTACGAACGAATTTATTTTTGAATATTCGAAACATTTTAAAACTTATGTTTCATATGTTTTCTCGTAACAATAGAAACGATTGCAAATAACATGTTGGAAAACGTTTGTAAAGTATTGGCGAACCTTGTGCGAACTTGTAACGAACCTTGTGCCGAGGATTGTTTGACACCTACCTTAATTCTATTCAAGACAAATAAGCAAAGATTAAGTTTAGCCAAACTATCTTTTGACACGGTAATGATATCTGGCATAAATAAAAAAAAGGAATCCCCCAATTAATGCAGGCTTCAAATCTCCCAAACGAAAATGCAAGGTTATCAAGATTACAAATACTAAATATTATTTTAAATAAAAGAAAATATTCAATTGGTTTTTTATTACAATCAAATAACTATTTTAAAAAAATACAAACTAACAATAACAATTTAAATTCTGTGAATGAGCCTCTTACTATGAAAATTAAAATAGTAATTTAAATGCAACTGAATAATAGGTGAAAATTACTTGAAAAATAGTTAAATATACTTTGATTAAATAAATAATTCCAAACAAGAACAATCCTAACGCTATTATCAATTACAAAAGTTAATAAAAAATAACCGCAATAGAAAGTGTCGAAACTTAGTCAAAAGCGACCGCGACTCGACCAAAGATTTTAATTACAATATAACGCGAAAAACTATCAAACGCAAAACTATTAAATGCAACTGAATAATAGGTGAAAATTGCTTGAAAAATAGTTAAATATACATTGATTAAATAAATAATTCCAAACAAGAACAATCCTAACGCTATTATCAATTACAAAAGTTAATAAAAAATAACCGGAATAGAAAGTGTCGAAACTTTGTCAAAAGCGACCGCGACTCGACCAAACATTTTAATTACAATATAACGCGAAAAACTATCAAACTCGCAAAGCAAGAAAAAAGAAAATTTAATTCGACGCAAAATTTAATATCTCAATGGAAATCTCAAAAAGACTATAATGGAACGATAAATACAATTTTTATTTCGATATCAAATTACGAATTATTTTCATACCAAGTTTTAAATCTAATAATTAATACTCTAATAGCTACTTCTACTTGTGTTAGAAGGAAAAAATGTATTAGTCAACTGTTAGTTAATTAACCAATCCAAGGTTACCAGGGTTTAGGTCCTAGAAACTGCAACTAGGTCTGTACTTACCAATTTCCAAATTGCTCTATTCTGCCATTGGATTCGTCTGTCCTCAGTCACCTCTACTCGATTCTACTGTTCCCAATTAGTTCAGTTAAAAGAAGAAAACTTGGTAGGAAATCGGATGTTTCTAAAGAACGCCAAACCGATAACTTATAAATACTTCGTATTATTCCGATCCGGTAATTCAAACGAAGAGAAGAATTCGACTTCAAACTTTATATTCCTCCATACTCCATTAAACATTCGACCAAATACAACAGTCAGGTACTTCCAGATGGACGTTCGACCCAGCAACTAACCTGGCTCACGGCTTTCGCTCACGAGCGAGGCAGCCGCCCACGCGCAAACGACCAGACACTACGTCACGCGATTTAACCTTGAGTTTGTTACAAACAAACTCGCTTCAACAACCTTCGCTCTTCTTCTCATTACCTTTTCTTTTACTTTTTCTTTTTTTTTAAAAAAGGCAAACAAAATAGAAAAATAAAAAATTAGGAGTAATTTATACAATAAGATATTATACATTTTTCTTTCTTTCTTTCATTTCTTGTCATTAGTCCATATTTTCATTTCACATCCAGAGACCAGCATATACAGAGTGTTCCAAAAAAGAGTCAGCTCCAACTCAATGTAGCAGAGCATGGACATGGGCATGCTACATGGACTACATTTCCTATTCTGCCTTTTTTATCATGTATGTAAGACATTTTTAGTATTACTTTGAAAACATTTTCCCTCTCAACATTGAAAACATATTACATTACATTTAACACAATAGGCCCTATGCAGAGGCGTTTTGACGTATGATTAGCGTCATAATAAAAGCCTGACTACTGCAGAAACCATATGTTAGTCGAACTCTTTAGTATGGCAAAATCACGCGTCAGAACGTCTCTGCATAACGCCCAAAATTTGTAGTACAATTTATGAAAATTTTCCTTACATTATTTTCCTGCTAACGCTCTTAAAATGTCCTTCCTGTACTTCATAAAATGTTTTCCAAACATTTCTTAAAAAGCATTTCCGGTAAACATTTGGAGTACTTTTCAGATATAACAAAGAATATGTTTATTTTCAGTATATTCTGAAAATAATGTAAAAATGTTTCTATAATATATCAGAAAATGTTGTCCACTAAAAACACAAAATATTTTCCAAAACACAACAGAAAACAATTCCTATTCATTTTTAACATGTTTTCTTTTTCCTGTTTTAAAGTTTTATATTAAAAATTCGAAAAAAAAATATTCTGGAAGTAATAATAAAATATTGTACGAAAATATTTTATTTAAGTTATAAGAGAAGATTACTAAAATTTTTTCGTAAAATTAAGTAAATTTTTTAAAAACATTTCTGAAAATTATTTATTACATTACGAAATAATTTATTTTTAAAATATTTTAAATGTTTTTTTAAATATATATTCAATATGTTTTGTCGTAAAAATAGAAAATATTGCAAATATCGTATTGGAACACATATTTTGAATATATGGAATATATTTCATTTCATTGTTTTCCATATCATATATGAAAAACATTTTTAGTATCATTTCGAAAATATTTTCCTTCTAACAGTGAAAACATATTACATTATATCCAATACAATATTTCTAATACATTTTGTAAATATTTTCTTGGATTTACTTTCCGGCGAGCATTCTCAAAATGCACTTTCGGTAATTTCTAAAATGTTTTCAAAACATTTTTGGAAAAATGTTTTTCGGGAAATATTCGGAATACATTGGGCAAACCAGCATGGAAATCTCCAGAGAAAGAAAAACTTTTGGAAACCAACGAAAATATTTTCTTTTGGTTGAGAAAATATTCCTTGCTGTGTAGGTTGCTAGTACCTTCATAATTCTTTATGCGTTTAAATTTGCTGCTCATATTATCTCTTAATCTACATGCTCTAAAACAAGTAGAAAGAAAGTACGAAATAAATACAAAACTATTTAGAAGCTTGAAAATCGGTTTTATTTGTCTGCAAATTGTGGAGTTTTGTGTTGAAAGATAAAAGAGTTGAATTATTTTGTTTTTAAATGTTTATATATACTGTTGGTACACTTTAGAAGTTTATTAGGAAGATACATACGTAATAGATATATACATCAATTCAAACTTTCTACATCTAGAATCAAAGCAAGATGAAAGAACACGCGTTGACATTGACAAAATTTGTGAACTCGAAATACATCAAGTTTCTAGAACTCGAAATACATCAAGTTTTTTCATTACAAAGAAATGAAGTTGTTATTTCATTTTATGAAAAAGTTTCTTTCTAAATATTAATGCTGTGCTATGTAATTAGTTATTTTATTTTTAAAAATACTTCACACAGAAAAAAATACACTACAATAAATTGATAATTATACTCAAGTACTGTCCAGCAACCAGATTTCTTAATAAATTTTACAGTCACTCACGAAGATACAATATGAAGCTCTGAAAGTCATTTTTAGACAACTGAGCTTTTGTCCTAAAAATGCACTGATAACGAAAACAAGAACTGCTTCTTTACATATACAAATGTTTTTGTTTGCATGCAAATTTATGATCACAAGCCTGGGAATGTCATTATTTGAAATAATGTATAAATTACACAAACTTGCCAAAATTTACCAAAAGAGGAAAGTGAATAACGTCTCGCAGATTCATGGATATATCATACCTTTATTCTTCTTAACGACATTAGATCAAAAATAGCCAATGCGCTTCTCCTCTGTTACAAGTTTCAATAACAATGTAAAATTACTAACATTACTCTTATCTTACTTCATCATTAAATAACGTACCGTATATGCGGCGAAATATTAAAGCCCTAGGCAAATATTTCACATGCATCACATACGTCAATAGAACCAAGGACTACACTTCTGTTTACTTACGCAGCGGAAAAAAAGGTGCTGCAGTTCTCATCCTGAACTTAAACCAAAGTTAGAGATATAAGCTCCCTAAACTTATCGGCAGGTGAAGCATTTTCCATCCGCTAATACTAGTCAAACAAAAACAAATACAAACTGCATGTATATGCATTGATTCATTGAGATTGAAAGCGTTAGAAACAGTTAATTGAAATAAGAAAACGTTATGGATGGACATTATTATTTATTATGGGTTTAATTTGTACTTTATGAAAATTAACGTATTCATTCTGTATTTTATACATACTTTCCCCATGTCAACTTAAAATTCAATGCAGAAATCGACGAAATTTCTCGATCTGCGAAACTGCTTAAGTAGCATCAATCAAACTACATGCTTCAAATTTCCATATTTTGCGAAAGTTATAAGTTAACGGACAGTTGTAGTTTTTTTTTCTTTTAATGAAGCAAGTTCAAAAATGTTCAGTAACATTCAATTGGAAAATAATAGAATGTTATCAAAAACTAAACAAAGATATCAAATAATTATATTCATTCACCTAAAATTGAATACTTTACTTACGCCAGTAACTAAACCTACATAAAATAAACCCTAAGGATAACAACTTTTATTAGATAAACACTAGTGAATTCTACCAATTCAAAACAAGAAAAGAAACTTAAGATAATATGCCGAAAGGAAACTTAATATGGTATTGATTGATATAGCTTAAGAAAAACTATCAAACTTTCACTAAACATAAATTTTACGAGTTGAGTTTGATTGTCAATGTTTGCATATTGCATTGTAAGCGTTTGTAGCGTTTTTTTAATTTAAAATTTAATTCACCAGTGCAACTTGTGCCAACCTATTGCAGTTTGCAAGCGAGAGTTTTTAGATTTTTGTTCAAAAATATTAAAATATCTGCATTTTCAGGGAGAAGTCTAGATCTACTGGCAGTAACGATATTACCAGCAAGTGAAAATACTCGTTCAGATTCGACTGAAGTTGCTGGAATCACCGTGAATCTTTTAGCAAGACATGCTAATTTTTGAAGCCGATGTTCGTTAAGTTTCCACCATTCAAGGCTGTTGCCACTTTGCGAAAGACACTGATCTGATTTATAAAGAGTAAGCTCATCTGTTACATTAGGACTTTTTGAACACGATGGAAATATTCCAAGCAAATAGTCTAATGCTGATGACCCACCAGACGATTGCTGTGATAAATCATCTTCTGATCCTACAGATTCTACGAGCATATCATGAACCAATCTATGGATCTTTGTTTGCATTTTAAAATTCAGAAATGTCACTGTTTGTGATTCTTGTGTGTCACGGCATGACACCACTGCGTGGTAGCGATTTGTGTTCATGCAAAGCAAAATGTGCGTACATCAGCACAATACAAAACTGAAAAAAGCTATTTATTAATGCTTATTTTCATTACCGCAAACTAAACGCAAATATTACGTTGTGTCGAGCTCGAAAACCGCTAGTGAATGAGGGCTCAGAGCGCTTGAAAAAATTGATTTACACAATAATTTTGTACTCGGAGTCCAGGAAATGATCACCAATAGGCCTACATACATTTCAATTTCTTACTGGTAAATAGTTATGCGGAATTTCGGTATCCAGTTCTCAAACAAGCCAAAAAGTTCGATATAGTAGATTAATTCAACGACGGTACTAAGAAAGAGCTGTTTCAAAGAAACAATACACAGTAATTTTTGAAAAGGCAGTAGATGAGCCTCCATAGGAATGCCTCCGTCTGTCTTTATTCGTGAAGACAATAAATCGAGCAATTTTTGTACTAGTATTACCATTTCTTCTATTTACTACATAATATTACGCAACTCTATCATACAGGGCATAGTGTTTAATTTCAGTATTCTCCCCATTAAATTGATCACTTATGACTATAAATATCTATATATTAAAATGCTAGGTTTATATGTTTGTGGGCAAAGAAAAGTTTATATGTTTGTCTCCAATCCTTTTGACAATGAGATCTCGAAAACCACAAGTGCTAGAATCGTGCCATTTTTGCTGGTCGATTCCAAATTGTGTGTAGATTGGCCCAGTTCCAATTGAATATTTAAAAAACATGGCCATTATTTCTTTAATACATTTTTTAGGGTACACTGGAAGTGCTGACATTTTAAATAATAACACATTCTATAAGTTATACACTCCAACACAACATGTTTGTATACAGTGGTTGTATATTTCTCAGGCGTTTGTTTCATGATCAATTGATAATGAAAATCGAAGAAAACTATTTCTCGAGTGATGGAGAATCTTTAACATTTAGAATGTTTTGCTAATGAACACCATATATCAGTGGCATTGTAATAAATTGTGTATGTAATGTATTTGCTTATTACATACTGCATGCAAGAAGAAAGAAAGCACTGATCATACATGAATTAGAAATTCCAACCAGCTTGCAAACGGTGCGAGATATTGAAAAAATAATCGTAAAAATCTCTCCTTTGTGGTACCCCTTGCCGATTTTTATCAAGACGTCTTTCATTTGTGTCTATAAGGGACATGTAGAGATGTTGTGAGGAATGACAAGGAGATTCATGCTCATATGTGAATGATGCGCTGTGTAGAGAGTGCAGGTTAAGCTAGTCTAATTAAAATAAATCCAGGTTCTGAAAATCTATCGATAATAAGGAAGGTAATTGTATTCGAAACAACTAGAGATTTACAGAAGAGTGAATATTGAATCGAAGGAAAAACATGTTTTTAAGCGTAACTAATAATAATAATAATAATAATAATAATAATAATAATAATAATATTAATAATAAAGTACTATTATAACAAAAATCCCAACTGGGTTTTGATGAAAGTTCAAACTGGATTTAAGTAGAAGCTCAAAGGTAGTTCTTGATGAAAACGGAAGCCAATTTTGATTGAAAAGTAAGCCGATTTGAAGATCTAAGACATATGTAGATTCTCAAGGAACCAATACCGGATTCGGTGAACATCGCAATGGTTTTAGTAAAAACTAAAACTCAAAACTGTTCTGGAAAATACATAAAACTATCTGTGGAAAGGAAATGGGTTCCGGAGAACAACGAAAAAATTTCTAGTTAGAAATAGAACCAGTTTTGGAAAAACCGATACAGGTTTTGATGAAAAACTGAACCGGCTTTGAAGAAAACCGAAATCGGTTTCAGTACAAAAATCGTACCGGTTTTTGAAGAATACAAGAACCGGTTTTGGAGAAAACCGAAACCGGTTTCGATGAAAACCCTACCGAAAATGAAGAAAACCTAAACCGGTTTCGGCCAACCGAAAAAGGTTTTTTGAAGAAAACCGAAACTGGGTTCTGAAGACCGATACCGTTTTTTAAAACCGAAACCGGTTTTTGGAGAAAACCGGTTTCGGTGAAAAAAGTTTTTATAAAATTTTGAAAAAACGGTTTAGGTTTTTCTTGGAAAGCGGGAACCGAAAAACCGGTTTCTGCGCCTACCACTAGTATATACTGTATGTGTGTGTCGTCTTTTTAAGCGTATGAGTAATTGTATGTTTATCTGTTTATGTATATATTTATTTATTTCTGTGTATTTATATATATTTATAATATTATTTAATTATTTATGCCAATTATTTGTTAGTTTAGATTAGTTGTGCTAGGATCGTCCTTTTGATGTGTGTGTGTAATTTACAACAGATAGGAAGCCTCGGTATAGGGAAAAACGAATTAGAATACTTGAAGTGGATTGGCTGCTGCCAGGAGCCAATCAGAAGCAAGATATCTCAGCTCTTGTGTGTATATAAGACTGCACGTTTTTCATGTATCACATAGTGTCTGATGAAGCCAAAATTTTAGTTGACGAAACTGTAACACGTATGTAATATTTTGTTTTGCTCACCAAATATTTTGTTTGTGTTTAAATATATATAAAGCAAAGCTTCTACATATGGAAAATATTACAGGTGTAAGGATAAAATAGTATTGTAACGCCGCTAGTGGCGCATGGAGCCGGAAGCTTCATATCGTGTGGAATGAGTTGATAGCCGGTAAATTTGCAATTAAGTTTGGGAGTGAGATGCGTTTTACTGATAAGTAATGTGTCAAATTGTTCCTCGTGTAATAAGTAACTAACTAACTAACTAACTCCATGGCCTATGGAACCCGGAGGTTCAGTGCCGCGTTCACAAAAGCTCTCCACCGACTTCTATCCTTAGCCAACTGCATCCAGCTTCCACTTTGTATTCCTATCTCTGCGAGATCCATCTCAATATTGTCCTCCCATCTGCGCCTAGGTCTTCCTAATGGTCGTTTTCCTATGGGTCTACCAGTCAAGACTTTGAAAGCGTTTCCACTTTCTTCCATTCTAGCTACATGACCTACCCACCTAAGCCTCCTAGACTTGACGACCCTAACAATGTTGGGTAAACCGTATAAACTATGTAGTTCCTCGTTATGAAGCTTCCGCCATTCCCCATTCTCGTTCCTCTTGGGTCCGAATATTCTTCTCAGGACCCTGTTCTCAAATACTTTCAGTCTATGTTCTTCCCTCAGAGTAAGCGACCATGTTTCACAACCATACAGAACAACAGGCATGATTATCGTTTTATATATTTTAAGCTTCAAATTCCTCGACAGAATTCGCGACGACAAGAGATTTTGAACCGAATAGTAACACGAATTCCCTGCTTTTAGTCGACATATAATTTCTTCGTGAATATGATTTTCGTCTGTTAATATTGATCCTAAATATTTGAAAGTATCTACTTTATCAAAAGCATTATTTAATATTTTAACGCCTCCACAATTTGCCGTATTACGGTCCCGACGCACTTCCATGTATTTAGCTTTCTCTGCATTTACTTCTAAACCCATGTCCCTGCAAGCGTTTAATAAGATCTCTGCATTTATTTCTACTGTTCTCCTATCATCCCCTATTAAATTTACATCATCATCATATGCCATAACCTGGTGAATGCCGTTCAACTCTAGGCCCTGGTTGCTATCTTTGATTTTCCTTATGGCGTATTCCAGCACAAAGTTAAATAATAATGGCGACAACGTATCTCCTTGTTTCAGGCCATTTTCGACGTGGAAGTTCGTGGATAAAAATTTTCCTACCCGGACTTTACTTTGGGATTCACTTAAACATATTTTAATTAATCTAATTAGCTTTCTCGGTATTCCAAGTTCTGTAAGAACGTTGTATAATGTTTCTCTCCTAACCGAGTCGTAATCCTTTCTAAAATCAATAAATAGTTGATGTACCGGGGTATTGTATTCCCACTTCTTTTCGAGTATTTGGCGAATGGTAAATATTTGGTCGATAGTTGATCGATTTCGTCTAAATCCGCACTGATAATCTCCAATAATTTCATCTGCGTATGGGGTCAATCTTGCTAACAGAATATTTGAAAGGATTTTATAGGAAGTTGACAGAAGAGAAATGCCTCGATAATTATTACAGTCAGTTTTGTCGCCTTTCTTGTGAATTGGAACAATGATTGATTCTTTCCACTCTTGTGGCAATTCTTCCTTGTTCCAGATAAGGAGAATGAGTTTGTGTATCTTGTTCCACAATTTTTCGCCTCCAGCTAAAATTAACTCAGCCGGAATTTCATCTACACCCGGAGATTTGTGTTTCTTCAATTTCTTTATAGCGGCTTCCACTTCTATTCGATTGGGTTCTGGAATATACGGTTCTGCGGTGTGTATCTCCTTTTCTCCACGCACATTAGTTTTTGGCTGCGTATTCAGCAAATCGTCAAAGAAACCTTTCCATCTATTTAAGAGGCTATCCGTATCGGTGAGAACTGTTCCGTCAGATTTCTTTAATATATAAGCACGAGATTGATAGCCTTTCTTAAATTCGCTGATCCCCTTATACATGTCCCGAATATTTTTATTTTTACTATTATCTTCAAGTTCCTTAATTTTAGCTTTCAAAAAATCCCGTTTCTTTGTTCTAAAAGTTTTGGAAGTTTCCCGCCTGATATCTGCGAAATTTTGTGTAGTTGTTTCATTCGGATTTTGTAGCCACCGTAATTTTGCCTGTTTTCTCTTCTCTGCTAGTTTAATGCATTCTTGGTCGAACCATGGTTTATTCCTACGTATTTCCGCGTGTCCCAATTTTTCTATTGCTGAATTTTTAATACTATCTCTAATTTCAATCCAAGTATCCTCAACACTAGTGCATTCCGAGTCTTCTAAAACCGCGAATCTATTCGAAACTTCAATCTGGTATTCCTCTCTTACCTGGCTCTCTTCTAATTTCTTTAAATTAAATCTCTCCGTTTTCGGACATTGAATATTACCTTTATTCAACGATAATCTCTCCCGTATTATCGCTACTACCAGGTAGTGATCAGTGTCACAATCAGCCCCTCTAAACGACCGGACGTCAATTATGCTAGATTGTCTTCTTGTATCTACTAAAACGTGATCAATTTGATGATGTGTTTTCCCGTCTGGTGATGTCCAAGTGTATTTATGAACGTCGCGATGTGGGAATTTTGTACTCTTCACGATTAGGTTTTTGGATGTTGCAAAGTTCACGAGTCTAACACCGTTGTCATTACTTTCCTTATGCAAACTTTCGTTCCCTATAATCGGTTTGAAAATATCCTCTCGTCCTACTTTCGCATTGAAATCCCCTAATAGAATCTTCATATGGTATCGCGCGAGTTGGTCAAATATCCGTTCCACTTCTTCGTAAAAACTATCTTTTATATCGTCACCCTTATCTTCAGTTGGAGCATGTACATTTAAAACAATAGTATCACACCACCATCCCTTAAGAGTAATAAAAGAAAGTCTGTCAGTAACAAATTCAACCCGTTTAATTGCTGGTAATACTCGTTTGTGAACGAAAAACCCTGTTCCTAACCGGTGAATTTTATTTCCTTCCCCGTAAAAGAACGTGAAATTTCCGGAATTCTCAGATCCATTTCCTTCCCACCTAACTTCCTGAACTCCTACTAAGTCCATCCTGTATTTCTCTAACTCATTCGTTACAGATTTTAACGCGCCTGCCCTATAAAGACTTCTAATATTCCATGTTCCAAATCTCATGTCCATTTTCTTTTGCTGATGTCGTGCCAAGTTATCAGTCCTTGTCCGAGGCTTTTGTGAATGTTTCTGAACAAGTACCTTTTTTTACAGGATGAGGGTGTTAGCCTTACCCAAACCCCCAAGCTGGAGGACCACTCCTAGTCGTCTATCCGCGACTGCTTATTCAGTATATTCGCAGCTAACCTCTATATCTAGAGGCCTTCTCCTCGATCCGCAACCTGAGGACGCGCCATTCCGTGGTGACAGTTGTTAAAATATGAGTTTATGAGGTAAGTACAAGAGAATGTTGAGAAATAGAAATAAAAGTCATAGTCAAATAACTAGATACATAATCACTATGAAGTTAAATAGTTGTTTCGGGTGGAGATACATGAAAGTGCACGTACGAACCACTGTAAGTGTCATGAAAATCGAGGTGAAGAATGTTGCGAGCTGCGTGCTGAACGTGTTTTAATAGTAATGGTTGTGCAAAAGACGAACGTTTTGAAGAGCGTGGGTGACAAATGCTAATAGTTTATGCATATAAAGAAATTGATTAGTCTTTCGAAGTCTCACCTTTTCGATTTTGAACATAATGAGTCAATAGTGGTACTACAAGTTTCGGCCTGAATTCTTCTGGAGCAAGCCGAGACTTGCACTTGTAGCTGTATCTCGGAGGCGGGAATTGATACCAAGTGTTGCAGATTGGAACTTGTTGCAGATTCGGACAGCTTTCATAGGAAAAGGAAAAGTGTGCACCTCTTTGTAGGATTACAGGTTCATAGGTTGCACCTGTTAGTAGGATGTAATTTGTTTTCTTGACAGCGTTTACCTGTGAGAGGAATTGGTCGTAATGAGCAAGATTGTTCAAATCGGCATCTCTTCTTGAAAATTAAGATTTGTTTATGCAAAAAGTCGTTGATAGTATCCTGTGATGTTCTCAGAATTCGAACTATGTACGTTGGTCCCTGATTGTTCCGAATACGGATGTGATGAGAACAGGATAAGAGTGAAAATGATCATAATGATGATTAAAAATTATACTACTTGTGTACTCCAGCCAAATTACGCTCGTGAAAACTCTCAATTTCTTGCAACCTGTCGCCTGTTAATGAATTAGCATCACTGTGCGCCCACATGAGTGCAATAAATAGAGTCTAGACTTGGCATTTACGCCTCACTACATGTGCGCCAGCTGAGAAAGTATGTGAATGCACTACGTTTTACCGGCAAATCGAAGTGGCTAGCAACCTATGAGAAGGTTACGCCCTCTATAACGTGAGTGATGGAAAAGAATTTATTTACAAAGTGTAAGTGGAGATCTGTGCTCTATCGAAATTTTACAATTATACGGTATAAAAACTAACAAAAAATCAAAAAGAAAAAGAAAAATGGGCGTATGGAACTTTGATCCTTAGCATTATAATGTAAGTAAATATATATAACAGAACTTAATATAGACAGATTGATTCAATATAAATACAATACAATTAGAGAAAATAAAAAATGTGTAAAGGGATAACGAGGACGGAGAATGAGGGGAGGTGCGAAGTAGAAGTTAACACATGTGTATTGTTAATCAGACAAATGAATGTGTCTTTTGCGTAGGGTCATCTCTATGTGATGATGGGAACCGGAGAAGCCAAACTGCGCAGAAAGTGATTACTGTGCAGGATAGGATGGATGAAAAAGTGGAAGATGCTAATGAATAACATAATCAGATATAACCTTCAGCCCCAGATTAGCCCCAACTCGTAACTTTTTTGAATTATTTGTAAACAACTGCAACAACAGTTTTCTTAATTTGTATGTTAGCAACTTTGGGTGAGACACTTGTCGGTTTGCGGGGAAGATATGGATTTCGTATTGATATGCCTAAAAGACCTCCAAAATGTGGAATTAAAATTTTTATTCTTGTTGGTGAAACATTATACTACAAACAAATATAGAAGTGTATGTGAGGACACAACCAGAAGGCCCGTTCCTGATAGATAACAAACCTGAAGAAGTAGTGAAGAGATTGTGTCAACAGATTCATGGTTCATCTTGCAAATAGACCTTTTTACAATAATCGGTTTACAAGCTGCAATTTGGTTAAATAAATGGAATGAGACAGTAAGTTAACTATTATAGGGACAATTCGTAAAAACAAGAGAGTTGCCCCCGCGTTTGTGAATGCCAAACGGAGGAAAGAATACAGTAGTGTATTTGGTTTTCATTAGAACTGCACCATTGGTTCCTATGCATCTAAGAAAAATCTGTGTTTAGTGCTGATCTCAAGTATGCACAATGACGTCAAATTAGATGAGAGTATCAGAGATAACAGGAAGCCAGATATCGTCACATTTTACAACGATACTAAAGGTGAGGTGGACATAGTAGACCAGATACCTACTGAATATGACGAAGAAAGAAATACTACACGATGGCAAATAACGTGATTTTATCACTTCTAAAATGTAGAACCGACTAATAGTAATGTTATACATTTAGCGAACACAGCAAGGTTCTTCGGATTGACTCTAGAAGATGCTTCTGTACCTAATCATGTAGGAAAGCGACGACGATGTTACATGTATAAACACAGTAGGGCCAGATATTTTGCCAAAAGTGCTGTAAGTGGATTTGCCTAAGTCACGCAAAGATTATGTGTGGAGACTGCTGCAGAATTGAAACGTGAATATACCGCTATTAGGAGAAATCCTGGTTTACTTCTTTCTAGTTAATAAATATTTTATTTTCAGTACCGGTATCTAAGCAATAAAATAGTCACATAATTATCGAACTTCATTTTAACAAGAAAGGTATTACCTCAATAAAATTCTATAGTTTCGCTTAAAGCGTATCCACTGCCTGGTGTTTGTATTTAATATTGTAAATATAATACAAATTTAAATCCTAGTTCACATCTTATCAGACAAAAATGTTCCTGTGTCCAAGAGGCAAAATGTTACCATTCATAATTTTTTTTAACTTTACCACTATGAGGTTAAGAACAATGTATCTCACGAGGGTAAAGTGTACTGGCAGAGCGTAAACATTAGGGACAAGGAGTATGCTGATAGCGATTTGGTGTGGGGTCTAAAGTGAGGTAGTATATATTGCATGAATAAAAGGGTGCTGAGTTTAGAAGCGTTTGTTGATATAGGTGATATTTACTTTTTCGATATATTACTGTAAAATGGACAAGTCTTTCATTGGTATAGCTCCAGAGTGGGACTACGTAACCGGACAATGAAAGGTACGTGGAAAACTTTTCGTTAGAAGGTCAACAGTTTTTTTATAGATTTTGAATAATGAAGTTATCCACACTGTAAATCTGTATGTTGTTTGGCAGTAAAAAATCTTTGTATGTACTTAGGATCGTCTATGCATAAAATACAGAAAAACGGCATCAAACCGCAGAAAAGTTAAAGTTCGAGGAAAAATATTTGTGCTATCTCCATGCTTTATCATTTCCATTGTGAACCCAGTAGTAAGTCTACGGCTAGAGTCTGCGTTTGACAGTTGGAGATGCAGTGAAATATCGTTATCATTTATTGGTAGAGAACACTCAATTAAAATAATTTACAATGTTCAACTCAGATAGCAAGAAATGAGTGAGAGTGACTTGGACAACGTGATCCCACGCTAGAGAAGTGTGCCAAATCTGACGCTTTATATTCTGCGTTTAATGTGGTGATGTACAGTAGAATGCTGCTCAAAAGTGCAGTGAACAGAAAACCACCTTTAAACTATACTACAAAAACGTACAAAGTGTAACAAAGAATTTTACAGACTGTGCCGTAAATATGGCTGTTTAGTGGTGAGCGAAACATGTCTGAAAATATCAATAAGGAACAGTGGAATGTCGTTTCTCAACCAATTCTCTACATAGAAATAAGACCGCAAGACCATAGAGGCGGATTGTTTGTAGTACTAAAACAAATGGGGCAGCAGAGCACAGAATGATCTCGTACGTCAGTGTGAAACTATTTGAGCTGTCCAAAAACAGTATTCGTCGGGTGTTTTAGCAGACCATATAGGAACAGTGCTCAAAGTTTACTTGAAAGAGGCCACGAACGTTTCCAGATGTCAGAAGGTGACAAAGTTGCTCATTTTGGTTACTATAACTTGAGCTTAGATATGGATCTACAATAAACATGGGGTAACGTCAGACACACATGACATCCCTCTGTCGACCATTGTAATCAAGCATCAATTTGGGATAGTACAATTTTCATAGCACGCGTAAAAATAACAGCGTAGATTATATCATCTCTATTCCTCCAACAGAATTCTACATCTCATATAAACTCTCCGCACGTGTGAGATTTTTTTCCTTTGTGGATTATCATTTACTTTGCAATATGTGAACCTTGAGTAAACGCCTTGCTAAGATCTTTGCATCTCTTTGGTGATTGACGTATGTTCAACTGCATTTCAAGCTTTGAACGTAGACTATATCGTCTTCCACACCTGTCACGTGTGAGGTTTTGATCCTGTGTGGCTCAGCACGTATGAACGTTGAATAAATTCTATTCCAGGATTTTTGCAAGGTGAGATTTTGCTACTGTATAGATTCATACTGTAGCCAATTTTGAACGTAGATTCTCCACACTCTTGGCATGTGTGATGTTTTACTCCTGCGCGGATTAACATTTCTCTAGCCAAACATCAACGTTTATCAAATGACATACCACACTCAGGGCATATTAATGCATATTAACATGTGTAGCCAGAGTTGAACTTCGATTAAACTTCTAACCATCCTCTTAGCATACGTGACCTCTTTTTCCTGTATGGATTATCATGTGTGTAACCAAACTTAACGATATTTAAATTCGCCATCACACTCGTAGCATGTGTGATATTTTGTTCCTCTGAGGATTAACATGTGTGCAGCCTAACTGGAACCTCGATTAGCGATTAATGACCGGAACCTCGACAACCAAATACGAACGACGAGTAAATGCCGTACCACACTCTTGGCACGTGTGAGGTTTTCCTCCTGTGCGGACGAACATGTATGTGGCCAAAGTCGAACGTCGAATAAATGCCTCATTACACTCTTAGCACGTGTGAGGTTTTTCTCCTTTGTGGATTATCATGTGTGTAGCCAAATTTGAACGTCGATAAAATGCCTTACCACACTCTTGGCACGTGTGAGTTCCTTCTCCTGTGTGGGTTAACATGTGTCAAGCCAAATGTGAACGGTGAGTAATAACCTTACCACACTTTTGGCACGTGTGAGGTTTTTCTCCTGTGTGCAGCCAAAGTCGAACGATAATTAAATGCCTTACCACACTCTTGGCACATGTGAGGTTTTTTTCCTGTGTGGATTAACATGTGTTTATTTAAAGTTGAACGTTCAGTAAATGCCTTACCACACTCTTGGCACATGTGACGTTTTTCTCCTGTGTGGATTAACATGTGTGTAGCCAAATGTGAACGTTGAGTAAATGCCTTACCACACTCTTGGCACGTGTGAGGTTTTTCTCCTGTGTGAATTAACGTGTGTTTAACCAAACTTGAACGATCAGTAAATGCCCTACCACACTCTTGGCACGTGTGAGGTTTTTCTCCGGTGTGGATTAACATGTGTGTAGCCAAAGTCGAACGACGATTAAATGCCCTACCACACTGTTGGCATGTGTAATTTTTTTCTCCTGTGTGGGTTAACATGTGTGTAGCTAGATATGGACGTCGCTTAAATACTTGACCACATTCTTGGCATTTGTAAACTTTTTCTCCTGTGTGGATTAACATGTGTCTAGCTAAAGACGAACGTTGATTAAATGCCTTATCACACTCTTTGCACGTGTGAGGTGTTTCTCCTGTGTGGATTAACATGTGTGTAGCCAAATTTGAACGATAAGTAAATGCCTTACCACACTCTTGGCACATGTGAGGTTTATCTCCTGTGTGGATTAACATGTGTCTAGCCAAAGTCGAACGTTGATTAAATGCCTTATCACACTCTTGGCACGTGTGAGGTTTTTCTCCTGTGTGGATTAATATGTGTGTAGCCAAAGTTGAACGTTGTTTAAATGCCTTTCCACACTCTTGGCACGTGTGAGGTTTTCCTCTTGTATGAAGCACCATGTGGGTAGCCAAACTTGAACATACTCTAAATTCCTTTCTACATACTCCACATATGTGAGATTTTGCACCTGAATGCACAAACTCACCACTTGACATAGATGAACTTCGACTAGAGCGTTTAAAACTATTTTGGTACGTATGACGCTTTTCACTTTTCTGTGTCACCATATTCTTTGTCAAACGTGATCGATGAAATCCTTTGCCAAACTGCGTCGAAGTATCAGATTCCTCATAAGAATCAGAAATGGTCTTATTTAATGTAGTAAATGTATTCCCGTCTCCGTGGAAAGCAAATATGTTATCGCGCCTGAAACAAATTCAAGAAACAATGAAATGTAAATGGACATAATGATTAATTAGCAAGAAAACATGTAATCATTCGCTATATTACATGTTTAATTCCATTAATATTGTAGAAATATGAAGTGGAGTACCATATCACTATAGTCTCAAAATAAGTTGCTGTAGTTTGTTTCACTATATCAAATTGAAATATAATTTATATCGTGGCGGACATAAGTCTATGACCAGGTATTGTCGGCTGTCTTGACACAAATGCACAGTATGAGATTTAAATCTGTCTTATATGTAGTTTCATCTGGAGAAAAAACCAACTTGCGATCCAAAGGTTTAAGAACAACTCAACGTATTAATAGAAACTGTACCGAAGATAATTCACTTATATCATCATAAGAGGAACACGAAAGACGTTTTGAAAAAAAAATAAAAAAATACATACAACTTTCCAATCTGAGGCAGAGAAACTTAGAGTAACAAGACTAAAGACGAATCATTTAGAGCGTTGTGATCGTGGTTCAGTGGTCTGGGGGCTTGACCAGTAATCTCGAGGTTCTTCGATCAAACACACGTTAAGCATTTTTTTTCCCTTTAGGAATTTTGATGGAAATAGATCGGCGATAACACAGGCTTCATTACATTCAAATATTTGAATACTTGTTTGTTTCAGCACTTGAACTATCAAATTTTCAGGAGTAATACTAATAATATTAACAATTATCTCGAAGAATATTTAAAACTTAAAAACTTATTATCGCTCAGGTCGTACCATTACAAGCAGAAACGTGATATTAGGCAAAAAAAGTTTCGGTTTTTTGTAATGTTGCCCATGAAAAGACGAATTTCTCATCTCGATTCTAAAACATACCAAACAAAATCGGGATGAAACATTTTAATTCGAGACGGGACAAGGTTAATTCACAGTATAGTCATGCTTTGGAGATGAGAATCGAGACGAGACCCAAACTATCGTAAACATTTCTCATCTTATCTCGATTCTAGAAATAGTGTATGCCACTCTTTAAGCAACAATTGCTCTGTAGACTGAATCTTATACATCATTTTGATAAGATTTCAGAGCTCACTGAATTATGGTCTGTGTATATATTTTTGTAGCAAAGCTTATTTAATTGCATCTGCAAACTTCACAAGTTAGTTTATGACAAGCTTTAGTTTTCAATTATATTCAGTTCTTTTTTCCTGAAAACGTACAGTACAATATATTCTACACGAAATATTAGCGGAAATCTGTCGTTTAAATTTGAGTAGCTGTAGAGGTGTCTAATGATGGTACGGAACCCCTTTCCCGAAATCCCTTCGACATCTTCTGTAGCTTAGCCAGCATAACCATTACTTAAAAACAACTGTAATTACGGCTCTTGTGAGTTCAGAATCCCTACTTTCTACACCAAAATTACCTCGACACTTTCCGTTATAACATTTAACTTTCCTTTATAACATTTAGCTAGTTGAAAGGAAACTTTCCGTTATAACATGTAGCTAGTTGTAGGAACGTATCGAGAGGGTATGTGCTGTTGGTCCTGACACTTCTCTCCAATCCCGACTATTTTGTAACTTATGGCTTACGCTACGGGTTATTTTACAGGCTTTAATACAATGTGTCCTCATACGGAATTTGTTACCTATACTATTATTATTATTATTATTACTGAATATTGAGACCTCAATATTACGTCACACTGCCGTAGCAAAGCTGGGATAAATGCAATAAACAAGTGACAAATCTTGGGAAAAAGACGAAAATCAATGTGAAGGTTACGATTATATTTACAAGAATCTAACAACTACCAAAAAACACGATTTCAACCACATGGCGACCGTTTTCCGGATTAAATTATAGCAGTCTTCTTACAACTGCTTTTACAATACCATTAGTTATACAGATAACGTGTTGAGTTTGGATCTGATTAGCCTAGTGTCGACAGTCAATTTCTATCATATCCTCGGCGAACACAATTAATTAAAAATAAAGCAGAGTGATAGATAGAAACAAGAACTGAGTAATGTTGATTTTTCATGTAAGTTAAGTAAATATGTTTTGACCTTGAGAGCAACGGAGAGATTAATGTAGCTCATAAAAGTTTTTCTTGTTGATTTTTAATTCTATGTAGATGTGAGTGGATAGCAAACAGCTGATTGAGTATACATACATACATACATGTTTTACACTATGCACCTTCATGTGCATTTATGAATAAGAGTAAATGTTTTAATACTAATACACAATAACACACTGAGCAAGGCTATGTGATAATATGTAAAAAGAAAACAGTATCACGTGACAGTTTCAACACAGTAACTGTGCAAACAAACAGAGAACATATGGAGAATGTTTCGGAAAGCAGGAATTAGGACGTACAGGAAAAGAGGAAGAAGAATAATTGAACTAGTCAGAAGAAAAAAGAGAAAAGCAATAGCGAACAAAGATCAAGGGGAGTAATATATAGAGTAGGATGCAAGGAGTGCAACAAAATTTTCATAGGAGAAAAGAAAAAAATATAAAAAAAGGATTAAGCAGCACCAGGATGTTATAAGACTGAAAATGGACAACAATGCGATATACAAGCATCAGAAAGAAACAAACCACAGGATAGGGTGGGAAGGAGCAGAGGTCATAGAAGTAGAGAACAGGACTTTGGTGAGAAAATGGAAGGAAGCCAGAGAGATTATGAAAGCAGGACGCAAGGTGATGAACTGGAATGCAAGATTCTCGATAAATAAGGAGTGAGAGAAGATTCTGCTTAAAGAAGAAGGAATAAAAAGGAAGAAGAAAGAAAGAGAAACAAAATAACAAGGATAATAAGGATAATTAGAGGACAGGACGCATCCAGCGGAAAAAAATAAACCTCTAATTGGACACGTGTGCAGCTAAAAAGTGAAAGTGAAAACCAGACAAGTGTTATTTTTTAAAGAAGGGGCGGAACCTAATTAAAATTGACCTCCGGACAGTATATATAAGTGATGACCAACTCCCAGCAACCAGAAGGAGTGGAAGTCTGATGAAGACACAGTTATTGTGTAGAAACTGTCACGTGATACTGTTTTTCAAATATTATCACATGGCCTTGCTGAATGTGTTATTGTGTATTTGTACAAAATGGAATCAAAGCCTGATAGAATAGTTATAGAAACTATTTTATATATGGTACTAGTTTATATCTGTGTTAATTTTTATTGAAGCACTTCGCAAAATGAAACCTGAGTTGTAAAAACAAGGATTGGTTGTTCATGGTCGTAATATCAACATTCTTAGTGTTTCGCGTTTTAAGTGCATGTTTCTTATTTTCGTATTAAACTCGGATACTTATATTTTTGTACTTTGAATTAGTTGCTCGTATGTCATATCAATATGGAGGCTAGTGTTTTAGAACAATTTCGAGCAATGTTGACTGAGAAATTAGAGAAAAAATTAGAAACCATTGCTCAAAAATGGTAATGAATATTGGATTCCTAGGACAAAAAATACATGAATCAGTAGGTGAACTTCAAAAGCCTGTAACAGAAACGATTTGGGAGCGTAGGAAAGAGCGAATATAATGCCAAAACAGACAGCTTACGTATTAATATCAAAGTAACCAATAACTCCTTAACTGAAGTACTCTCTGAATTAGTTAATGCGGCCAATGATGTTGATTCAGTAACTGCTGAGTTTAAAAAAAGTGTAGCGGAATGAAAGAAAGGTCCCACTGTGTTCTATGAATACATGCGAACGGCACAGATTGAGTGTAGGCAAACCAACAAAATAAAAGAAATCAAGGCGGAAAAGAAACCATCTTCAATTCGAGTCAGCCCAAGTTGTGAAAGATATGTGCCAAATAAACCAGAAAGTCGATTACAGTCAGGAAAAGGAAATATGCAGTGTAGAGATAGCAAGAAAGAAGAATCGTTACGCGTACCTGTAAAAAATTGTTTCTAATGTAATTGTTTTGCCGGCAAGGGATACCGATGTTTCACACATGATAAGCGGTAGCGTTCTGGTTGCGCTTATCCGCCCTCTCAAAAAAGCCAGGGAAGGCATGAGAGTTCAATTGATGATTCTGTGTGATAACGAAGTTACAGTGTTGTCGCTTTTGTGTCGCAGGCAAATGGTTTTGCGCGAATTAACAAATTGGTATTTGTCTTTGTAACAGTGTATGTCTAACGTAAGTTGCATTTTAGTGCTGCAAATCCATTCCGACTTTATCAGCTTTGAATATTGTAGAAGGAAACGACTTCAAATTCACAATAGACCCACCAAGCGAATTCTGTTTTACGTAGTGAAGGTCTCGTAGATAATACATCGGTCGGAAATGTTTACCGTAAACAAGCGTAACACTTCCAATAAAGCACACGCAGTCGAAAGTATATTTCCATTATAGAACCGAAATGTAACACCAAAGTTAAGAAGAAAAATAAGATGGCCAATGATACCCAGTTGAGTTTTCGTAATACATTATTAACGTAAACTCGACTTCGAGGAGCATAATCAGTACAATTAAAATGAGCAGACGTGATCATATCAGTACATCAGATGCAACATTTATTAATTTTCAGTTGCCGAAATGTTTGAATTTTCAAGCTAGTACTTCACTATTGCGAAATTGTAAAAAGCGAAAGTTTAAGTGTAGTGCTACACAAAATGTAGACATGTTCATTGCTCATGATGAAAACAATGTGCGTCGACTTCCACGTAAAGCGTATTCTCAGCACGCACAACCACACAGTAGGCGTGCAGAAGGAAATATGTTGAGAATAAAAGGAAAGTGCCTTGGTAAGCGTAATTCGGAACGCACTAAACTCGGTCAAAGACGAACTACATGGAAATTAAAGTCGAGCTGTAGGCGAGGTTATTTCGAGTCAAACA
Source organism: Thermobia domestica (assembly GCF_964235325.1). Classification (NCBI taxonomy): domain Eukaryota; kingdom Metazoa; phylum Arthropoda; class Insecta; order Zygentoma; family Lepismatidae; genus Thermobia; species Thermobia domestica. The sequence continues at coordinate 69,131 of NW_027656346.1, read as the reverse complement.
TGCTGAAGAAGTATACATCGACTCCGAAGAGCACTAAAAACCTTAAGCGAAAACACGTACGAACATTGTATAGTAAAGTACATGGCAAAATATAGTAATAGTAAGCGCAAACCTAAAAAGAAATTTATGGCAGGTATCGCAATGCAGCGTAAATCCAAACGTCGCAAAGGAAGGCGTGTCATTACGTGGAAGTTTAGTAACTACGCTGTAAAAAGGAGAAAAGTTCCGAAATTAAACAAACTAACTCGAAAAGTACACGTAACCGTGCTAAATTACAGCTTACAAGCGTAACCGGCACAGATGGAAAATTAAAATCTTAGCACAAAAAAAGCGTGAACTTCACCCCAACTCGGGTTAAACCAAGGAAGAGATGAGAGATCAGAAATACCGAATTTGATCTTTTAAACATTTAGATTATGAAAAAACGATTACTGTTTATTTATTTGATTATTTCCCCGAATTTCGAAGGTTACTTTTCAGAAACAAAGTGTGTGCCCACCTCCACTGACGCACCAGTCCAAGAAATCATCAATATCGCCTTACAATCAGGTACGTTTATTTAGATGTAATATTTTATGGTTTCCTTACAGCATTTGGAGATGAAAGATGAATGTTGAAAGGAGAAGAAAGACAGCATTGGAAATTTTAAACAGGTAATTGATTTAGAACGCGATTTCCGACTTTGAAATTGTAATAATACCGCACCACTTTTGAAAAGTATGGCTATCCCGTTCTAAATGCGGACTTTCTGTATCGAATTCTTATTAGGATGTTTAAGTTTTGTATTTTTTTTCAGGTCCTTCCAGTTTTGGGATCCATACTTCATAATAAAATTTTTATTATCAAATTTTGTTTGAGTTTTTAATCATTCTCCTTTATGTTTATATTAACATTAACTGTCCCCATACAATCAAGCATTTAGAGACATGTTAGGCAATTAGATAAATTACGAATATAATTAGAGAAGTACTTTTAATAACTACAAGTTAAAATTTTGGGTAATTAAAAAAATGTGCTCTTCAGATAGTGAAGTTTTTCATCTGATGTTGTGATTGCATAATGAGAAAAATGCGAAATTTGTAATGTAAAATAAAGTCGATGTCAAAATACTGTAAGTCAAACACAATTTAGTATAATATTGAAAGTAATTGACAATAACCTTGAATTTGATAAAGTTTCTCGTTGATTTGTTCGTCGTTCGATATATACATGCCGTCTACTATGAAAAGTCAATGTGCATTCAATGTGACTAATGATAGCTGAAGTTAATTGACTTCAGGGAAAGCGATATTATAAGTTAAGAAGAGTTGAAAGTTAAAATATAGTTCATCCCCTAGGGACATCAATACTTTCGTTATAAAATTAAAGTGATGAAACCAGTTCGACGCTAATGTGCAGATTCGGCAATTGACTAAAATTTCAAAATTTTGTTCTAATTTTTAATGTTTGGCATAATTAGAGAAGATTTTGATATAATAATTAGTTTTGATTTGGATTTATAGAAAATAATTAGAGTTTTGATTTGCATTTAGAGAAAGTAAATTAAATGTTATTCTTTTTGATATTTGAAAATAACTCTTGTATTCTTGTGCCGGGAATCATAAACCGATCTCGAGAAAAAGAAAAAGGGAAGCCCGTTTACGATTCCACGTTACCCTTTACTACGATAAACACCGGATACTATGATGTATCGATAGTACGGAGTGCCTACGTCAGTTACGCAGTATATGGTAAAATTAAGGTTTATGTTATGAGAACATATTAAGATTGCTACGTACGAGTAGGCTCTGAAGAACAATAATGTTTAATGAACAAGTTAATATTACAGTTATCTTGTGTTTCACTATTGTGACAAATGCTCTCGGCTGTGACTTTGTTCTCTATAAAGATAAGTGCAATTGCTAGTAAGCCACACATAAGTATTAGATAGCGCTCTTTAAAAGGTTACATTTGTAAACCTACCATTTTTGTAGGTACGAGCGAGCCTGAAGTAATACTAATGATTAAAAAATTGATGAATTGAAATGTGAGGCTGTAGCATTAAATCTCCTCCCAGGGTGTATTTCTTGTCGTCCTCTTCATTATATTTATTTTCTTAAAATGCCTCCTCAAGGCCTGAATGTTGACAGCCCAATTGAGGTTCGGATTTAACCCTAATTTGTCACGACTTGAATACCGAAGGCATGCAACTAGCGTGGTATGTAAGGTCTTAGGGTAGAAGCGATTCATTCGAACCGTCAGGGACCCTGCAAGCTTCAACTGTAAGATGTTGTCAGCACTGTTGGTTTTAGGATCCAATTTATTAATCTGTATTTTTAATGAATGACCTACAACCTGTGTTGTCAAATAATTACGCACAGAATAATATAACGAAACTGACTTAACATTGACGGAAATTCTTTTAAAATTTGGCGGTCCTTACAGCGACTGTTTTTCACGCCACTACAACAACAAAGCCTCCCTGTAATTAGAACTGATGCTGACCCCAACATTAACACCAAAATAAAGTTACATGTTTTATCGTACAGTGTAGTTGAAACTTCGTGTATACAGTTCATAGTTTAACCGACGGAGGACTGTGAAACTCTCTTCATATTTTGGCGAAGTAATGCCCGATGTGCAAAGTAACCCCTTGTCAAGGTAGCTAGTAACCATTGTAAGCGAAATGAAGTATCAAAATTTAGTGTGGCAAATCATAACACGGTACTATGAAAATGTTTGGGAATGAAGGGATCCATATAATTAAGAAGTTACATCCCTAATGTATTGTGTTACTGTGGAACACAAATATACAAGCAAAGAAAGCATTTCAGCATGTTACCTATAAAATACTTAGGAACGTACAAGAACACATTCAACACGTAAGACATGTAAGTCATCCTAAATACAGAATTTTGCGCTATCCTTGTTTACCCACATTCTGCGTAATGCCCTAATCTGCATAGCAATCTTATTTTTACCGGCCATCTAGCACATGCTGATTAGCGTTGTTTTTACAATAATTCATATATTATTAATATGTACGTATACCAAGCCCATAAAGTGATCCCAAATTGAAAAATGCAAGTCCATATCCTAAAAAAGATTCATGGGAATGTAAAAAGTCGACTTCCTTGAAAAAATGAGTGCAGTTATGAAATGGATGTTGTATGGACCTCTACAAATAATGAACATCCATTGTTGGTTAAAATATTCTTTATCTTGTATTTTACTTATGTCTTTCGAAGCCAGCCGGAAAAATCAAGCTAGACCCATTTGAGCTAAATCAAAATAAAATCATAAACGTCCATAGTTTATGTTCGAATATAATACATTACAGGTTTACATTTGTAAAATTTTAGGATAATTACCATTCTCATTATTTGGTATTTTACATAAGTCTCTATATAAATAAAACAATATCGTCGAGCACCCATATTTTAAATACGTGAAACAATTAGTGAGAAATGTGTAACCAATAATAAAGAAATAATTATTTTATCAAAATATGAACTACATAAGAATTGTATGGATCGTATCAATCTTGTTATTATTTTTATTTGGTAAAGAGCTTGTCTGTGTGTGCCATGTCATTTCCAAATTGTAGGCTACTAACTTACATTCACGATATCTCCCATACCTAAATATTTCTCGTGAAGTATTGCTTTTAACCAACAAAATTTCCGAAACCATGTAACCGTATTATCAATCTGAGCAAATTAGTTAATGAAAAATTGAACATTACCTTTCTGGCTGAACTGAATTTAAACTTTTTGTTGTTAATTGTTGGGAGTCATCACAATACGACGCGCAAGTCTCCTGAACCACAATTTTTCTTAGCGTTACTATATTACTTTCAAATTCAGGATCTTCTTCTAGTGCTAATTCTGGTTTCACCCTATCAACGTTTAGTTTCACATCCAAAGAGCACATAGCTTTATCCTTGTCCACTGATACATCTCCTTCCGTTATAGTTAATATTAACTCTTTGTTGTTACTCATTACTTCATATGTCCACCCTCTGCCTTCGAGCGGATCATCACTAGGTAAGTCATAAGCAATTTCTTCTTTGCACATCAATTCCGACTTAACAGTAGCCTTATCAGCCATTGTGAATTGAAATATAATAAGAATTTAACACTGTTCTTATACTCCCCTTATATTTTACGCTGCCAGCGTTAAAGAAATGAGTTAGAAGTACGTTCACAAAAGCAACTTTATATTTCCAATCTTCTTCTTCTTCCTCTTATTCTTCTTCATCAACCACTACTCCTCTCTCGGCAATTGATTGTTTGTTTGTAGTAAGCATTACAAAAGTTTTGCATAGTATCATTATCACTGTATTGAACAAGAATATCGGCAATTTAGAAAGGTAATTAAACGTGTAAAATGTAAAGATTAGAATAGTTGAAAAATAATGAAAAAGTAAAAAGATGTGTACAAAGTCATAAAACAGGTAGAAAGTAGTAAGTATGATAAAGTGAAAATAGGTGAAAAAAGAAGTGTCGCAATCGGGAAAAAGTCAAATTTCAGGTTCAGGTTTAGGTTCAAGGTATTCTCCTTCCTTTTCTTCGGAAGTTTGATTCCTGAAAAAAAGAAAAAAGGAGAAAGTAAGTACTGCCCTTTTTTCATTTAAAGGTTTCCATTTTCTTTTTCCACCAAAATTCAAGAAGTTCTTTGTTTCTTTCTCACTTAGTTCCCTTCCATTTACAATAAAGCCTAGCCTCCAAGCTAATTTAACCAAATTTCCTTCCTTTTTCATTTCATCGATCCATTTCCATTTTTCCCTGATCTTTACGGTTTCTTCACATTTTAACAATAAGTGTTCTAATGTTTCATCTTCTTTAAAACATAATTGATATTTTTCGTTCACTTCTTTAATTTTTTCAATCTTGCCCCTGTTTCAAGGCTCCCTGACTTGGCTTTGAAAATAAAAATGCTTCGCAAATCATTGTTCATATAATTTATTTTCTCATAACTGCTTTTATATGTTTATATTCCTTTCAAACTGCTCTTCTTGACACCTTCTTCATAACACTTTTCCTGCGCTTTCTCTTTAATTGTTTCTTCTGTGATTTTTTGGAGAGAAGTATGGTACAATAGGAAAAGGTCAGAATAAGGAGAGAATTTCGAACAGATAAAGGGGGCTCAAGGCCAAGTTCAACAGAACAAGAGGTAGAGAAAATTAAGGAGTGTAAAATGACTGGGAAAAAGTGTAGAAAAAGGAGAGAATGTACCCACACAGCAATGAAATATTTTCAAAACGTTTTTAAAACGTGCCATCATTTTCCTTCAGAAAATGTATCCTACTTCCCTTAAGGAAATATATTCCATACGTTCTTGAAAACATTTTCCAATTAACACTGAAAATATTTTCGCAATACACTCAAAAACGTTGTAGAAATATTTTATACGCCGTTAGAAAAGTTTTCCAAAAAATGTTTTCCGTACGATTTCCAAACATTACTGAAAATGTATTTGAAACATTTTATACAATGTTAACGGAATGGTTTTTAAAATGTTTCGCATAGAATATTTTAAAATTATTTACTAATAATACAGAAAATAATTTGTCAAGAATGAAGAAAATTGTTTTCTAAATATTTTTTAAATGTATTGGGTACATTAGTTGAAATATTTTCTGAAGATTTGTAATTCATTTTTAACAAAAATTAATGATCAGTAAAATAATAATTTTAAAATGTTTTCCATACATAACAAAAAATATTTTCCAGACATGAAAAAATATTTAGTGAATATTTCCTGTATATCACAGAGAATATTTTCTGTATATGGCAAAATATTTAGAGAATATTTTCTGTACATGACAGAATATTCGGATAATATAAGGTAGACACATCAAAAATATTTTCAAATTAGTTTTCTTGGTGTTTTGTAGCAGTAGAAACTTTTAAGAGAATATTAAACTAGTTTCAGATATGAATTTGTGCTAAGAAAGAAAATATTTACGATTCATTTTTCAAATAGCAATTGATATGTTTTTGATTTGTTATTGTATGTAGTTTCAGAACGTACTTAAAATATTTTTCTAACATTTTCTAATTTTCACAGAGACAAAATTTAAATTCTTTCAGAATACTTTTCGTCATTACACAATAACACCTACAGTTTGAAATACATTTCTTTCTTCAAAACTGAAGGAAATGCATAATGCACAGTTTTCCAACTCTTGTGAGTTAAAATATCCTGATTTCATTTATACAAATCCATGGGGTGGTAGAAGTTTGTGTATGTTGGAACCAGTTTAGAATACACGGAAACTTCTAGCATCAAATAAATTTGTGGAAATAATTTCTAGTATTTAAGCTTACAGGTTGAAGAAAGAAATGTATTTCAAAATGTAGATGTTATCGTGGTAATGACGAAAAATATTAAGAATTTAAAATATTTCTCAGCGAAAACCAGAAAATGTTAGAAAATATTTTAAGTACGTTCTGAAACTACATACAATAATAAATCAAAAACATATAAATTGTTGAAAAATGAATCGTAAATATTTTCTTTCTTAGCACAAATTCATATCTGAAACTAGTTTAATATTTTCTTAAAAGTTTCTACTGCTACAAAACACCAAGAAAACAAATTTGAAAATATTTTTGATGTGTCTACCTTATATTATCCGAATATTCTGTCATGTACCCGGGATCCCTTAATATTAGAAGGCGAGAAGACAGGGAACACTGTACAGTATAAGTGGAGAAAAACTAAATCATCTTGGACACACCACATTCTATATCTATGATAATATACATTGAAAAATATGAAGGAACAATAACAATCGGAACAAATCACATGCATTTTGAGAAAAGTATTTATAATGGAACTCCTAAGAAATACATTAGTACAATTTCTTACATCAGTATTAAAATATAAGAAACTTACAAACACGTGTATATAATGAGTTTTTCTTTTAAAGAGTCATTATGAAACGTGGTCATACCACCATGAAACCATTTTATTGCACCATGACTCTCAACATAAGGACGACGTGGACCACTCATATGTTCACAGGTGGGGTGTCTTCAGTGTCCTCTTTGTTGTAGGTTTTACACAACATTAAAATAGCTATTGTAGTGCGTAAAATAAATGACAGAGCAAAAGAAAGACACCCCGGGTGTCAACATGTGAGTGGTTTATGTCGTCCTTGTAGTGGGTTCACCGGTGGTTAGATTTATATATGATAAATGGAGAAAATAACTGATTTTATATCATGTAAATATTTAATGTGATATACAATCGATTATTCCCTTGAGTTATCGTATATAATAGAGAAATTAAACCGTTTATCCTTAGAATTGTCTAAATTCCATCATTCTACATTACTTAGATTGCATAACAAATCGAAAGCCAAATAAAGGAACGAAGGTTTAAAAGACAATACATAAAATAACATCCTGTACATTTATTGAAAATAATTTCTTAATTTTACATCGAGTATAAATTTGTTGTACACAATACATTTAATGTGTATACATAAACAAAAAGTCTATAATAATTTAAGTCTAGTAATTGCATACCGTACATTAAAATAGTTTGGAATGTATATATACCTCAACAGTGTATCAATATTAACCAGTGTTATATAACATTTTAAAAAAAACACTTACTTTGTAAGAACAGTTCGAATAGAGTTGCAGCTTATCCATTTTCAGTCTTGTCCCCACATCCTAGCATTGTAGTTCAGAAGATGGCAGTACCAATAACCGAAAACCAAGCAGCAGAATCATGCGTTTACTTACGTTCCCCCTTCCTTCACCACACACCCACAATATAAGTTAAACTATTTCTTGGAAAGTTCTCTGCTACCTTCTTCTAAGAATATATTTAACGATACGAAGTACGTATATTAACATTACTTTAGCATTTGAAGTGTGATTTAACTACTACAAATTAAAACTGAGCACAATATGCATGCAAATTAGCCTAAATGGGTACCATATACATCACACTAAACGAACTATGCCAATAAAAAAAAATCATAGTCAATAAGAATTACATCTTCAGTCTAGACTTTTAAATTGCTGCTATGTTGATGCTCTGAATTTTGGACTCCCCACACTAAATGTCTCTATGCCAAACGTTTTTGGTCGAAGCTGTGAGCAAACCGCAGGCTAATGATCGGAAGATGATGATAGCATGCAGGCTGATGATAGTTCATTATTTATAGGAAGACAGTTCGAAGTACTAGGTGAGACAGAACACGCTTCTTTTTCCTGGGATTCATCCTCACTTACGGTCAAATTTAGTACCGTCTATGTAGTATCTATGTGCAGTGTACCTTGAAATCATCTCGGTTGATAGCCTCCACAGTGCACTCCTAAAATAAAGCAATTGTTTTAGAATTTGCAGCATGTGTGGCAAAATTTAAAAACGAAATACATCTCAATCAAGGTTACGTCAAACGAAGCAATTTATGCGTTTTTTTGTTATATATCTTACCACAGGCTATCCAAAAAACTACAACATTGTTTCCTATACTTTTGGAAGTTATATATTAAATATCTTAGTAGCTGGCAATCAAATTTGGAACGCTGAATAAGTTGTAGTGTAGATATACAATTGAAGCTATGATCCAAACATAAAATAATGATATTACAAATAAATAAAATTATCTTAGTATGAAAATGGAAGCTGTAGACGCATGAGTATTACTGAGTGAAGGAAGGAAAATACCAACGTTATGGCATCTTCAGCTGGGTTACGAGTTTGACAGAGTTCATACGCAGAAATCGTTCGGTGGTTTATACTTCCTGTTTCGACTTAAAAGATAAAGATTTGTTCGCTTTAAAAGAGTTAAAAAGTAAAAACTTTAAAAAGATTTAATTTATTGTATTTTTGTTAATGTAAATAAATAATGTAGAAAACTGACACAGAGCTTTCCCGATGGATCTTGGCGCCCTAATCCAACTGCCATTTATGTGCCTGCCGTAAAGTAATAAAGATATAAACTTTTTTAAAAAGTGCAGATTAAAGGTAGCTTAACATTTACATTTTTTAACGATATCTATAAATTAATAAGGTAGAAGTATATGTGGTCCTTCTCACTATGCTTACTTATATGCACTTATATATATCTTAAAGCCTAGTGATAAATAACACCAGCCCTCTGCTCCTATACCACCCTGCGATACCGGAGCAGGACGTTTGGACGCAAAGCCATATATCTAAATAGGGTTATCTACTTAAATAGGTTATAATGTATTTCATAACCAGAAACCAAATGATTACCTAATAAAAGCCTTAAAAATATGCACTAATATCACAAAAACTCTTAAAAAATAACTGCATAAGCTAAAATTAGGAAGTTCAGAAAGGTGAAATTTGATCCAAATTTTCTTTAAAATGCCATCTTCAAAACTCTAAATTTTCGTTGTTATAGTATGTCCTATGGTAAACAGTCACTGAAAGTCTCAGTTGCAACAAATGCTTAATTTAGTTCTAATAAATTTTTGTGTGATGCACAAAGAAAACATATGGGTCTAATTATTTTGTTTTTAGAAAGATATATCCTAATTTCAGGAAAATCGGAGACAATGACTTGCAGATTTTTATTTTCAGCATGAATCTATCATGAGCTAAAATAAAACTTGCTGCAGGCATCCTATGACACCCCAAAATAAATTCTATGAAGTTACCTTTATAATATCTCTAACATAAAGGATATTCATAACTTCATACCAATTCATAACACTGCATTACTGCTTATTACTATGTATTTGCAACAGAGATAATTGGAAAGAAGGCACCAGAAGTAAACAGTGAAATCTAATAGACATATTGAATAATTTATTTCGTCTTATGTTACAATTACCATGACATTATCATTCCATGACGGAATTATGGGCCAAATTCAGCATTATTCTACAATTTCAAAAGTTTCAAAATTCTGTACGGCGAATTCTTTCATCTGTCTGAATATATTTCCTTTTGAGTTGATATTGAGATTAACGTCCCGTTCAGCAGCTAGGCTATATAAGACGTGGACCTACTGACTAACGTGGAATCCGAACCACATGAGCTCCCGACGGGAATTTTCTTCTTTTCACGGGCGGATCTTTTTCTCGAAGCATTGCCTCGTACACTAAGTCCTGCTTTTTTTTTCTTGTCCGAAATGCATCAATAAAGCGCCAAATCGACCAATATTGTTCCTTTACCTTAGATATACTATAAAGAACATAAGTTCATTTATTTTGGGGTTTCACAGGCTGCCTAAAGTAAATTTTATTTGGCCCATTCTTCGTATTTAAATGTATAGTTAGTGCCTATTTTTATCAAAATTTATTAATATTGTCTCAACTTTCTATTAACCCTTGTAAATTATGGCTTTTTTTATAGGTATTTTGTAGACTTTAACTCAATTATCTATTGCTTCAAGATTATTTATCGTAGGATCATGGTTCATACACCGTTTTGTTTTTACTAAAGCAGTGTTTCCAACCGGGTCCGTAAAATTTCCCTAAAGTTTACAAAATGCGAGAAATTTCCGCTCAAAGTAGGAAAAAGAGATTTTATTTTTAAAAATTACCTTTTTTTTATCTCGAGTATCTCCCCTTTGGTAAAGGGTTCGATCATGCGAATGCTACTAAAAAACTTTGCTTTATGGTGAAGAGAATGAGATACAAACAGCGGCCCTGGGATGAATAGTATTGATGGTACAGCCGATTTACATATTTTCCCTTGATAAAACTTTTTAGTGAATTTCTATACTATAACCATCATCATCATCAAGACTGTTCATTGTGGGAACATGAATTGTACCTTGTTTTCTTTGCCATTAACCAGTCTTTCAAACGGTACCACTCGCATGTCTCTAGCATGTACCATAGTGGAAAAAAAATTGCGAAAAAGGGAAAATTTTGTCAAAAATCCCTTTTTCGCCAATTTTGGCCCCTCTGGCCGGCCCCTGTGACAACCCACAGAGCCCAAAAAAATCTCAAATATACTATATACTATGTGTAATAACTATACGAAGTTTCAATATTGTATCTTGAAAAATAAGAGAGGAAAAAAATATTGCCCCATGTGCAAAATGGGTTATCCATTGCTCACATAGGAGAAAGCTGGTGCTGTTGGCAAATTCCGAAGGTCGACGCTATGGCACAGGTGTTGTGCCATCATAATTTAAAAGGGTTAATACAACAGTCTCCACTATCCGATCTAATGGGCATATCAAATAACAAAAAGGTGCCTTCCATTTCAATTCAGGTAGAGCGTGTACCATCACCATCACAGATATTGATGAAACGTTTTTATAGCAACCTGACATGTTCTTAAGGGACTCGTATTTTTTTGTTTTGTTTTGTCGAAAAAAAATTTCCCGTCAAGTAATGGGCCATCAAAGATGGGGAGTACAATTTATGAATTTTAGAAAAAATGGAAATGGTCAACTTCGGAGCATCACCATTCAGCTATGGAAGCAGATAGAGTTGTAATTCTTGTTGTGGTATGTACATAGGGATATAAATAAATAAATTTTATTATAGTTTGGCTTCGCATGCGTATCTTTCTGTATATAAGTTAACAAATGAACTTCAGTTTATCTGAAAAGTCGAGGTTTGCGATTTTTCGAGCACTTGCGGTTCGAATCTTAAAATTCTGTTTTCACGGTTAGTGAGACCTAGTTACCCGCTTTCCGAAAAAAAAATGCATCGCTTCTGTGTGCAACCGTTTTGTCGCAAAAAAATTCGAGAAATCGTCAATTTTTTAAAAAATTGCCATTTTTGAGCGCCATTTTCTCGAAAACACCATAATTTAAAATTGTGAAAATTTGTCAATGGTTCAACTTTACATGAATAATGAACACACCAAATAGCATTGCTTCATGAATTAACTACAGCCTTTTGAAGTTAGCGAAGATTCGTTAACTTTGATGTCACAGTTGGTAGCACTGAAAACAATGAAAGTGCAACAATTTAATGATGCTTCTGGTTCACATTCATTAAATAAAGAATAAAAAGTTTTTCTGGCTGCTTTTTATTACTTTGATCAAAATGGCTCTCTGAAATGGTAAAATGAGCCTCCAACTACTCCGTCTTCTTAAATCGATCTAATCTGAGATGGAAATTACGATTATGAAACACACACATTTTAAGTTTACTTGAAACGGCCATCCAATAGATCCTGATGATCTACAAACAGCCTGAACTATTACCTCAGTGATGAAATGGAATGCTCCAGACAAAATCCCAATAAGTGCGATGTCACTACAGTGATCGAAAATAGAAAAAAAAATTTAAAAATCGAAAGATTTTCTTACGCATTCTATCAAAGAAATTTAAGGGCTGTTTAAACAGATCAATCCCAGCATAAGAATGGTTCACTCGAAATTTTATAGTATTCGACCAAAGTGGGTCAGTCCGCAACCTGCGAGGGAGGTGTTTGTGTTTTGTGCAAATTTTAAGTTAGCTGCTACTGCGTTGCAACAAATCAAAGGAGCAGCCTGTATTGAAGCTGTCATGAGTGACCTATTTCCATTAGTAGTATGGTTTGTAGAAAATGACGGCTGTCTTCTTCAATAATGTGGTGATTGTCCTGGAGCGGAAGAAGTAAGTGTGAAGTCTTTAATTATTGATCCTGATGAAAATGAAAATATTACACATGGGAAAATAATGATCTCGTTAAAAAAAACTGTGACACTTTCTGTTTTCGTATTGTACGTTGCTGGTTAAAACTAAGAATTTTAAATCACGAGTACATCGAGAAAATCCAAAGAGAATTACTACCGAAAAGCATCGTGTAAAATTTCAAGACACAAATTCTATTTTACTGCATGTGGACTTCGTTGAAAACTGGACTGTTATTCTGCAAAGTGAAATTCAGAGTGATCACTGAAAAACGATCAAATCTCCATCTTTACGGCAGTGGTATATTATTAGGAAACAACTGACAGTTTTGCTGTAATAGGCGACGACAAAAAACACGATTCCGATCGTACTCATAGCCATGGATAATATTCTAAAAATACTCGAAGAAAAGCGAAAATATAGGTTTTAGAAAATGGTTCGAATAGAATAAGTTTCTACTATTTACCAAACCGTTTCAGTGATTTCTAATGGTGCTGTATCCCACTTTAAAAATTGCTTTCAGATGTTCGAGACGCAGACAGGTCCGATAGCAGTGGCTTTTCAGTGACGGCCGTGTCAAGGGTCTCTGCGACGGTATTTGGGGTGTGGGGGGAAAGGTATAAAGAATGTGGCAACACGCCATAACCTTAGGCAAGAAAAGATTCACAATATTAAAATTGCAGAAGAATTCGTGAGTATAGTGCAAGTACAAACTCCGGGTATTACTCTCGTTTTGTTGTCAGGAGCCGAATTTGACAATTTTCAAAAAAAGTGAGAATGGGAAAGTGTGCGACCGGTAACTGGTATTCGACGAAGTCATCTTTGGCTTTCATGGCAGTAACGGGTCACCATGAACTAACTTCGTGCTTTAACAAAATCGAGCTGCTGCAATTCAAAGTGTAAATTTAAGAAATCTGCAAAAATTAACTTTTGTTACATGCATACATAATAACCAGTGATGGATAGGAGAAATATTATCAATAAATCATGAATTACAGGAAGTTGAAGTGTTCTTTATGTTTCCACACAGACCGTCAACAGGGTACAGGTTTCCAGAAAGGCATAAGAGAAGTGAAAATACCTGTTTTGTGACTATCGACAACGTGCTAAGAGTTGTGAGTGCACCAGCACCTATTGGAGTATCTGCACGGTTAGATGCTACTAGCGAAGAAGACACTAAGCAAGTAAATAATTACTTTAGTTAGAAAAAAGCTGCGAAACTTTCTTTTCGAAAACCATTTTAAGTAAGTAAGTTTAAAATTTGTGTGTTTCGTAATCGTAATTTTCATCTCTGATTGCATCGGTTTAAGAAAACGGAGGAGGTGTAGAGGGAGGTTCATTTTACCATTTCAGAGAGCCATTTTGATCAAAAGAATAAAAAGCAGCCAGGAAAAGCTTTTATTCTTTATTTAATGAATGTGAACCACACACGTCATCAAATTGTTGCACTTTCATTGTTTTTAGTGTTGCCAGTGTAGTTAATTCATGAAGAATTGGTCGAGAATACTGGTTGGTGTGTTTATTATTCATGTAAAGTTAAACCATCTGACAAAATTTCAGAATTTTAATTATAGTGTTTTCGAGGAAATGGCGCTCAAACATGGCAATTTTTAAAACATTGACGATTTCTCGAATATTTTTGCGACAAAACGGTTGCACAAAGAAGCGATACAATTTTTTTTTTCGGAAAGCGAGTGCAAACAGAATTCCAAAATTCGAACCGGAAGTGCTCGAAAAAAATCGCGAACTTCGACTTTTCAGATAAACTGACGTTCATTTGTCAATATATGTACAAAACAATACACATGCGCGAACCAAACTATAATAAAATATAGTTTATTTATATCCCTATGTACATACCACAATAAGAATTATAACTACGTGTCTCCATAGCTGAATGGTGCGGCTGCGAAGTTGACCATTTTCCATGTTTTCTAAAATTCATAAATTGTACTACCCCCGTCTTTGATGGCCCATTATTTGGTGGGATTTTTTTTTTCGACAAAACAAAATATACGGGTCATTTAAAAACATGTCAAGTTGCTATAAAAAAAAGTTTCAACAATATCTGAGATGGTGATAGTACATTCTTTTTTTGGGGGGCGGTGGCTGAGAGGATGGTATAGTTTTTTTGGGGCTGTTACAAATACAAAAAAAAATTACATAAAATATAAAAACTTACTCTTTTCTTTATAATAGCACTATCTTATTCTAGATTCCTCGCTCTACTAAATGAGGAGCCGAACTTATGAAAGATCAATAAAAACTGTATTCTATAACCAAAGCCGCCCGCTGCAGGAAACAGTTGCTTTCCCCATGGATTCTCAAAATACATATAAAAATTTAAATTTTCTTATTCACACGCAAGTTAGTAAAGTTAGCAGTGAATGTAAATAATTGTTTTTTACATTAAATATTATATGGTTCTAGGTATCTCTATTCGTGACTTTCTTTGTTATGTCGGTCCTTTTTCCCCCTCCCGCCTGTAAGAAATCCTGTGGGAGTTACTATGTCTACATTTCCCTTTTAAATTCGCTTATATACTACATATACATCTATATAGCAACTAGTTTTCAATAAAGATGAATATATTTATGATTACACCAACGAAAACGATTAAATTAATGGAGAACCGTAATTAGTAGACACTACTTTACTCGGTTAATGCATCACATAAACGACAATGACAACCAGCATATCTGAGAATGTTTCATACACTTTTTACAGAAGAATTTACTTCGAAATATCCCATACTGCAGCTAACTTAATATTATATAAGAATTTCGATACCCAAAAAGAAAGATCAATTAAGACGTGCTAATTTATCCTGAATAACCAAGTCCTGTAATTGTCTACAACAGCTCAAGTGCCCGGCAATAATTAAGTGCAACGAGCAATTACAAAGAGACGGTTATGGTTACTGTACAATTGTTATTCCTCTTGCTTAATGTAACCAATTAAGTTCGTTAACACCTTTTGCTCATTTTCTTGGTAACTAAAGTCCAGAAGGTATCACGTCAATGACTTCCCGCACTTGGACATGCTCGTCACTGAGGGTGTGGTAAGAGGATAGCAAATCACCAGCCACAATTCACCGCGCTCAGCGAGCCATGAGTAATCAAGCTGGCAACTCCCCATAAACGTCACTACACCTTTTCGCGGGAAAGCAACGACGTTATACCTTCCGTACTATACTAATCCAGGAAAAGGCAAAGTATAGTTTCACTGAGTACTGCTCGGTTACTATTTGGCTACGCGATTTCTAGCGTAGTTTTAACCGAAATTCGACTACTAGCAGCTAAGTTTTCATTTAATTCTTACTCTGCACACGATAAAAAAAATCACATGGACTCGTGATGTGAGTTATTAGTTAAAATTTATTAGTTATTAGTTACAATTTTAGACAATGCCTTTCTTTTCAAAACAAGACAATACTGCGTAAATTCTAAGGGGAGAAGTGACACCAGTGCTTATAGTGTAAGTCTTCGTACATATACATATAAGCTCTAAGACAGCCTTTCCCAACCTGGGGTCCGCAATCCAATCTGAGAAAGGCGCACACGCACACACACACACAGTGGTGAGAAATACACCATTTTAAACTAATGATAGAATTAATAATGACAAGTCAATCTCTAAAATGGTGCCACGAAACTTAATGCCGTTTGTCATGACATTCCGTTCTGAATCAACGTTTTCTGCTCTTTCTTATTCGAAGAATAAGAACAGGATCAGACTTGATGAAAAATGAAATCTTTAAGTTTTACGTCCCACGGTTATGCCGATTAGGCTAAAGGAGACGATGATGATGAGAAATGAATGAAATGGTGGAATGAAGAAAGTGGGAGAAGCCTGAGAAAACCCACGAGCAAGATGTTTGCCCAAAACAAAGTCTACACGGCGCGAGCTCGGTTCGAACCAGGAACCCCAAACACCGGAGCTGAACGCTATACCACTGACCCACCGCGACCCCCGGATTAGACTTGATGTTGAGGCGGATCGTCGCTTAAAAGGTTCTTCGTTTGATCCTGACATTTCCAAGTTAGTGGCTGAAAGATAACACCAACCATCACATTAACGAAGTTGTGTACCCCGGTGAGTCATACACTTACGAGGAACGTCCATAAACCGTGAGAGTTGGATTTTGATGAAAATTTGTGACAAGATTCAGTTCGAGTTGCTAAGTAACGTAGGAATAGTCACTCGATGCGCAAATGCTTCGTTGAGCTGCTACACCGACGCCATCTTGAAATCCTGTAGACAATGTCCAAGAATACCCTTTTAGCACAAAAATGGAAAAGCTTTTGTTATATCTGACTTCAGTATTGTAAACCAAGGTAAATCATCTATATGCGAGAGTAGTTCCAGTGCATGACCGCCATCTTGAAAGGCGCCATATTGAATCGCCGTCAAATATGATAAATGGCAAGGGGGTCATGTGGGGTATCAAAGAGCACTGGAATTTACTCCATAATTCATTTCCGTAACCAAAATTTAGCTATCTGTTTTCACTTCAGAGTTAAGAGCCCTCTTACCCACAGGAACATATAAAAACTGTGCGAGTTAAACTTGTCATGAAACACGGTCGTGCGAGCACTTGCATGATTTTAACTAATGCAGTAGTTAATGCAGTACAATAGCAACCATACCAATCAGATCTTGAGACTAGTAAGAAAAATCGTTAATTGAATTGAAATTTCTGTAGTGAAAAATGGAATATCAGCATGCTACAAGTTATACCTATTTCAAAGTGCGATGGAATAGACTGTTGGTCGATGAAACACATGCCTAATAGTACTGACAAGCAGAGAATACCAAAGGGATAGTTCGGATATATATTAGAAAAATTATATAAACTGGTACATATTAGTTGAACGACCAAAATGTTTCGGATTCCACTATAATCAGTAGCCCACGTCTCCTTTAGCGTAGCAGGCGTAGGACGTTGAATTGTATCAAACCAAAAATCTCTTTTAGGCAATTTTACGTGGTCCATTATAGTGTGTTAAGTTTTATTCTCCAATCTAGAAACCTTACGCAAAGACCATCATTGTTGCAGAATATTGCGTTCCTTGACGACCTATAATTTACAGTGCATATTACGAAGTTAAAATACTTTAATGTATTTATTGACAGTTTCTCTAAATACAATCGATTTATTACTGCCACATTGAACAATGAAGGAGATTTAAATTATCAGTTCACAGCCAATTCTTAGAAGATACACCTGGAAACTCAGAATTCACTTTTCTTGTGTCTGTTCTGCTATTAGTGATAAGAGAATGCATGCACAACTGCTAAGAATATGTGACAGTAAAGATTATTTCAAGATTCAATTCCAAGTTGCAATCCATAAAACAAGCCTCTTTCTTCCTTTTCCCTTCAATATAAAATAATTAAATATCTGCATCTTTCCACCTTTAACGATAAAACACTTGCTTATAATAAGGGCAAGACTAGTTTTCATATCAAAACTGTGATAAATAACTGATTGTAGCAGGTGTTCACTTGTTCGGTGTACAAGTTATATCGCAGAATTTTCATAAAGAAAATGCATTCTGTTGTGTATCATCAATTCTGTGAGCCCGTTCTAAAGGACATGCTTGCATATGCATGGCAGAAATGTGAGTACGTAACAGGAGCAATAGTTGGTTCATTTACAAATGTTCTGAAGACTAGTAGAAAATAGTGTCTGTGGTCATGAAGATTGTGACGAAAGTGCATTTGTTAAGTGTTTGCACTGCTCCATGATGCTGTGTGCTAATCACTACGTTTTGGATCTCCATCATCACATTGAAGAGCAAATGGTTAGTAGGTTAATATTTGCTTATGTGCAATAGTTTATATTATTTTTCCAATATTTTTTTTCTATTAATTTTCTAATAACTTCAAGACAGATTCTTTAAAACCATATGTGCCGTTCCACCTAACTTATATTACAGCATTTAAATGCTATGCATAATCGCAACACACACAGACTCATATATATAGCGATTTTGAAATAAGTATAATTTGTTACAGTGCTGCTATTCCATTTTTCGCTACAGGCATTTCAATTTAATTAACGATATCTCTCACTAGTCTCAAGATCTGATTGGTATAGTGGCTATTGTAGATCAAATAACTACTATTGCATTAGTTAAAATCATGCAAGTGTTTGCACGACCGCATTTCATATCACAAATGTTACTTTCTCAGTTTTTGTATGTTCCTGTGAGCGAGAGAGCTCTTAACTCTGAAGTGAAAACAGATATCTAAACTTTGGTTACGGAAATGAATTCTGGAGTAAATTCCAGTGCTATTTGATACCCCACATGACCCCCTTGCCATTTATCATATTTGACGCCGATTCAATATGGCGCCTTTCAAGATGGCGGTCATGCACTGGAACTACTCTCACATATAGATGATTTACCTTGGTTTACAATACTGAAGTCAGATATATCAAAAGCTTTTTCATTTTTGTGCTAAAAGGGTATTCTTGGACATTGCCTACAGGATTTCAAGATGGCGTCGGTGTAGCAGCTCAACGAAGCATTTGCGCATCGAGTGACTATTACTACGTTACTTAGCAACTTGAACTGAACCTTGTCACAAATTTTCATCAAAATTCAACTCTCATGGTTTATGGACCTTCCTCGTTAGTGTCTGTTTAATTTGTTGAAGTTAATACATTTTATATTTTTCCAGAAAAAATATTTTTCTCTACTGGACGGGTAGGCTATTGTGGTTTTGTGTTGTTTACGTACTGGATTTATTTGCAACATTTTAGTCAAGATATCCGGCCTGAGATTTGATACCAAGAACCACCTGATTACGTGGTTGGCATCATACAACTCTAACATGATTATAGCATTGCAAAGAAAAACAAACACACCCATATATGCACTAACATGGGAAAAAATATAATACTTACCGTATATTATTTCAAGGGGTCCTTCACATGCATTGTAGACTCTAAAGGAGGCCGTAGCGTGGAAAAGGTTAAAAAAGGCTGCTCTATCTGCGTGGATTTTCCCGTTTCCTCCCACTGTCTTCATTTCACCCTTTCGGTCATTTTTCATTATCATCGTCTCCTTTAGCCTAGCCGGAATAATCGTGGGACGAAAAATTTTTAAAAAGAAGATTTCTACGATATCAAATAAAGAATATATCAATTAAATAAATTTCCGGTATATCACATTACAATTGTAGCATATAAAGGGGCAAATTTTTACTTTGGTTCGAACAGTGACTGTAACTAATTCACCTGAAGTGGAATCACAGTGAAGTTTCTCCACCAGGTCGTGATGTAAGGTTATGTGGTATTATCATGAGGTAAAAGTCGAATGAAACGAGCCCTGCGGGATTTCTAACCCAAGTTGCTCGCTGAAGCTCGCTCAGCTACGTTTCGTTGCGTAAGTATCGATATCACTTTTTTTTATCAATAAATTCGTGTTTGCAAAGGCGAGCACCAAAAGCATGAACATTTCCAACAAGTGACTGAGGCACAAAACATTTCCAGGAAGTGACTGAACTTATAAGAACCAGGGTTTGCCCAAGTGGGCCCAGCCCGAAAAAACCCACTTTAAAACCCACCTGGGTTTTTAACCTATTTGTTAGTATATTATTGGTAAAACTAAGGTGATCACATTCTAAGTGATTTTTATCAGATTTTAGACTTTCCTTGGACGAACTAGAGGCTTTCACGAAGGTATACAACAACATTCAACATAAGACCTTTATACTGTTCTGAAAGCACTAAATGAATTAATTAAAAAAAAGCTTAAAATAGTTGTAGAACAAATTAATGTATGGATTATGCTTATAGCCTATTTGAAGTAAAATAAGCAATTTTGTACTTTATAAAATATTTTCCGTGAATATTGTCCCCGTCGACTTGGCGACACCGAGGGACATTATCACTCATACGTTTCACGTGTTTAAGGTCATAGGTGCCGGTACTAATAGTATATATGTAAAAATATTAGTAAAGCTAATAGTATTATTTCTTACATTTGATGTAAAACATAAGTTTCTTCAACTAAAATTTGGTTTTTCAACAATAACTGTTTAGCTCAGTCATTTGTTACTACTCTTCAAATAAGCATTCTGTAGAATCAACACCAGCAATAGCGTAAAAATTCTTGTCAAATTTAAGAAGCTTAATGCACGGGGTTCCGAAGACTATGTAACGCTTAATATTTCAAGTGCTGAGTTCAAATTTCCGTACTAGTGGAAGTTTTGGTGTACATGCCGTAAAAGAAGTGCTCGGGAAATTCACGAATTAAACGCAGAAGCATCGGAAATGAATACTTTAACAATAAAACTATTTTACGCTTAAGCCTGCCATACGTCCCGTAAAAAAGGCGACAGTCCCGTTTTGGGGCCCGAGTGTCCCGCGTCCCCGTAAATTTAGTCGGGACAGGGAAATGTCCCGTATTTTAACTCTGTTCCATTTCTGCTATCAATATCAGCTTATTCGAAATGTGAAAAACAAAAAATTCTGATTTGGCTCGGAATCCTGTAATTAATGAATGGTGTTTCTACATTCACAAACACAAGGAAGATGACTGTCCATTTCTCCAGCAACACATTAGATAAGTTAACAATAAATCTTTTTCAGAGGCTAGGGGCACAGAATTGTGCTTTGGTCCAGATCTTAGAAATAAGTAAATCTGGTCCTGACAATTACACACGGCACAGGGAGAAAAATCAGCTTTTTATCAGATTAAACTGACGAACGTAATTTTGGCAAATACAGCCATGTAAATAAATATTGCTAAACGCGCGAAGAATATTGTAGGTAGATTTATGTACCGCTGATTTAAATAATTTTATATTGTTTTCCTGTAAAGCATTTTTATAGCACATTATAAATTTTTAGGCATCTTTAGTCTGTACAATTAATTGCACGGTACAAACAGAGAAAAGCAGCTGCTGCTTAGTGAACTTCCGTCAATTATAGTCTTAAAAAAAATCTTTTAGCTTTAGTCTCACGGTTATGCGTGCTATACTCAAGTTGACGGTGATGATGAGAAATGAATGAAATGACGGAATGAAGAAAGTGGGAGGAAACGTGAGAATCATGAGAAGTTTTCAAGTTACAATCGTAGGTGACAAGCATTCTGTTACTGATGGAATAAGCTGAATTTGGAAATATATTTTTATAAAGAGTCTAAATATCTGTTTTTTTTATCCTATGCATTCCCATTACTGATATAAGAAGAATTAAGGATTTTTCTTTTTTAATGAGAATCTGCAACGTCTTTAGGCACAATAAAGCCAGTAGGCCTATTTACCGAAGAAATGGAGAACGAATTAGTGGAATGTATCACATTACTGGATCAATTCTTCAATGACTTAACTTTAAAAGATCTAGGAAGAATGGCATACAATTTTGCTGAACGTAACTAGTTGCCCCATATCCTTTAGCCATGTGAATCGAATGGCAGGAAGAAATTGGACAGAGTCTTTCCGTCGTAAACATTTAACAATTGCTTTACGACAGCCTTCAAAGACTGGTCTGGGGAGAGCTCGTGGTTTTAGTAAGCCACAAGTTGAATGCTTTAATTGTCTAAAAGATCTTGTAAGACAAAATGCCTCTCTTCCACGGGATATCTACATGTACGAAACTGGCATAAATACGGTTCCTCTTAAAGTTCCAAAAGTCGACTAAAAATCAGTTGTGAATAAAACTGTATCTAGTGATTTTGGAGTTAACATAACAGATGTTTCCTGGTGAGTGCATCTGGTGCCTTTATTCCCCAGTTCCCACAAAACAAATGAAATAAGAATTATTCGATGGCTCGCCGCCGGGTTCCGTGGGAATATCTAATTCTGGTTCATCACCTCACAACTTTTCATAGAATGGTTATATTATTTACACCAACATGTGTGATCAAATTTGGTTACGAAAAAGGTATTGTCACTTGTTGACAACCAGACCTCTCACATTTCAATTGAAGGGATTGATTTCTACAGGCAAAATGGCATAGTGATGTTGAGTTTACTACCAAATGCCAGCCATAATTTGAAACCATTAGATCGCTCCTTTCTTGACCCGCTGAAATCCTGGTATTCAACAGTGTGTGATAAATGAATGAGGAATCATCCATCCCGCCTAATTCCAAGTTGCGAGTTTGTTTACTGAGGCTTATTACAAAGCTGCAACCATCGGTATCCAGCTTTCAAGAATCTGAAGTTGTCCTACTGAATCCAGATGTGTTCACTAAAGAAGATTTTCTTCCTTCTATTGTGGATGTGGTAGACTTAAATGTAGAAGCCAAGTCTGAAGACGAAAGCATTCCTGAAGCAAAAAATCAAGCATCAGACCTGAATAGAGCCCAAAATTGTTCATCGGATGATTCACTGGAAGTAAAAAGGGACCCATGCGGCACATCCAGATCAAACACTCCTTTGCCAGTTGCTCGTCCTCCTCCATCTGTTACCAAATCTTCAACCAGTAACGCTACATCCTCACTAGAAGCAAGCAAGAGCTCATGCGGACTTTCCACTTCAAACACTCTTCATCCGGTTGCTAGTTTTCATTCATATGTTACCAAATCTTCAACCAGTAACGCCACATCCTCACTAGAAGCAAGCAAGAGCTCATGCGGACTTTCCACTTCAAACACTCTTCATCCGGTTGCTAGTTTTCATTCATATGTTACCAAATCTTCAACCAGTAACGCCACATCCTCACTAGAAGCAAGCAAGAGTTCATGCGGACTGTCCACTTCAAATACTCTTCTGCCGGTTGCTCGTTCTCATTCATCTGTTACCTAACCTTCAACCAGTAACGCTCGATTCTCACTAGAAGCAAGCAGGAGCTCATGCAGATTGTACACATCAAACACTTCTCTGCCGGCTGCTCGTTCATCGGTTACCAAACCTCCAACCAGTAAAGCTGGATCTTCATAGGAGGTAAGCAGGGGCCCATGTGGACCGTCCACATCATGCACTCCTTTGGTGGTTATCAGTCCTCCTCCGACTCAACCAAAAAATCTTATCTTCTCGATGTCAATCAGAGATTCTGACAACCTCTCCTTTCAAGTAGAACTTACTTCCGAAACGGCGCCCTAAAAAGAGCAAAGGCAAACATCATCTTGCATCAAGAAAGCTACAACCGAAGTTGTAGCTACAACTCCTCAGGTCAGTGAGGAAGTAGTGTAAGAGTGTCCATTATGCAATATCATCTACAGTGATCCACCAATAGAAGACTGGATCAAGTGCGCAAGATGCCATGAATGGTGGCATGAACAATGCACATAATATAAAGGAGTAGGCACCTTCATCTGTGATAATTGTTAATGCTCTTTTGGGTGCGTACTCTTGCCCCTTTGATTTCGTACTCTTGCCCCACATATTGGGGCAAGAGTACGAATTTGAATACTTTCATTTTACGAATTATAGTTCATCCAAGGGCAAAGGTATATAAAAGTTGAGTTCACATTTCGTAAAGGAAAGTTCAAGTTTTGTGTTCCATGTAAAAGTTTTCCGTTGTAACTATTTTTTACCAAAATATATAAGTTTAATTAAAATTTGCGAACTCTTGCCCCCCTTTCCTATATATATATATATATATATATATATATATATATATATATATATATATTGTCCAAAATATTAAAAAATATCCAACATAATATCTAAGGATATGCAATTGAAATTAGAAAAATGTTTCAGAAACATTTCCGGTAAAATTCATTTTAGGTACAGCAAGGAATATATACTTTTATTGTAACTGAAGATATATTGTGAGAATAATGTGAAAGTATTTCTTTGATATATCAGAAAATATTATTAGCTAAAAGCACAAACTATATTTCAAAAACACGATGGTAAACAGTTTTTATTCATTTTAATATCTGTTTTAATTGTTTAAATTAAACATTAGATAAAATATTCTAAAAATAATTCTAAAATATTGTATGAAAATATTTCATTTAAGTTACAGGAAAAGGTTACAAAAACATTTGCATACAAAATTAATAGGCGTTTTAAAACATTTCTGGAAAATATTTCTAATATTACGAACGAATTTATTTTTAAAATACTCGAAACATTTTAACAATTACATTTCATACGTTTTCTCGTAACAATAGAAAAGATTGCAAATAATATGTTGGGAAACATTTATAAAATATATGGAATACATTTCCTATTCTGTTTTCTATATCATGTATGCAAAACATTTTTAGTATTACTTCGAAAACATTTTCTCTCTCAAGATCGGAAACATTACATTACATCCAACACAATATTTCTAGTACAATTTGAGAAAATTTTCCTTCCAGTATTTTGCTTCTAACTTTCTAAAAAATATACTTCCTTTACTTCATAAAATGTTTCCTAAACATTTCTTTAAAAAAAATTCCAGTAAATATTTGGGATATTTCTCAGATATAACAAGAAATATATTTTCTTCAGTAACGGAAGAGTATATTCTGAAAACAATGTAAAAATGTTTCTATAATATATCAGAAAATGTTGTTAACTAAAAACACAAAATATTTTCCAAAACATAACGGAAAACATTTTCCATTCATTTTTAATGTGGTTACTTTTCCCTGTTTTAAAGTTTTATATTCAAAATTCGATAAAAAATCCTGGAAATAATACTAAAATATTGTACGAAACTATTTCATTTAAGTTATAAGAGAAGATTTCCAAAATACTTTTGTAAAAATTAAGTAAACCTTTTTAAAACATTTCTGAAAAATATTTCTTATACCACGAAAGAATTTATTTTTAAAATATTCTAAACCCTTTTAAAAATATATATTCAATATGTTTTCTCGTAAAAATAGAAAATATTACAAATAACATATTAGAAAACATTTTTTAAATATATGGAATATATTTTGTTTCATTGTTTTCCGTATCATATATGGAAAACATTTTTAGTATCATTTCGAAAATATTTCCCTTCTCAACAGTGAAAACATATTACATTACATCCAAAAAAACATTTCTAATATATTTTGTGAATATTTTCCTGGATTTACTTTCTGGCAAGCATTCTCAAAATGTACTCTCGGAAATTTCTAAAATGTTTTACAAACATTTTTGGGAAAATATTTTCGGGAAATATTCGGAATACATTGGGGAAACTAGCATGGAAATCTCCAGAGAAGGAAAACCTTTTGGAAACCAAGGAAAATATTTTCTTTTGATTGAGGAAATATTCCTTGCTGTGTGGTTATAAGTCGTTGCAGTTTACGCGTAAATGACTTTTAGGGATTATCCCAAAAATGATCAAAAGATTGAGATCTTGGCTAATAATTAGTTTTCGGATCAGGGATCACAAAATTTTTGAACGGCCTCTAAATTGAGTTTTCGTATTTTTTACGGAATGAGCACATCATACTGAGTTTAGAGATAGTTTGGGTTCAATTGGATTCAATTGGCTAAGGATAAAAGTCAATGGAGAGCTTTTGTGAACTCGGCATTGAACCTCCGGGTTCCATACGCCATAGAGTTAGTTAGTTAGTTATATGTAGTTCTCCAGATGTAAGGCATACAAGAAAATTTTTGATTGAAATATATTGGATATTTAGATCCAAAAATTGTGGGTTTTTTTTACAGTGTCTGTGTTGCACTATTAGTACTTGCTATAGCATATTGTAAACATGTTTATTTACAAATACAAATATTTTGAAAAGTGAGATATATATACAGTGGCGTATTTAGGGGGTTTCCAGGCTTAAGCCGCCGCCCCGAAATCTTACTTGCTATAATAAAGTATATGTAATATCTTGCAGAATTTTCACATTTTCAGGCAAAGCCCCCTGAAACAAAATCGTAAATACGCCACTGTATATATTAACCGCGATTCTTAATTATTGATTTATAAGGATAATCGTATCCTATAAAACATTTTAGAATATTTTTTACGTCAAAGTTTTTACGTTTCGATGATTAACTTAAAAACTATTTATTCAAGTTGAAAGAGTATATAGTAGAAACTCACTATATTATTGTCACGATAACCAATCGACATATTACTTCACCTACTTCGACACTTCCTACTTCACCTACACTCAATATACATTTCGTTTTTTTAATCTCTTTAGAAAATGACATTTTTTCTTACTTAATTGCAATTAAAACATTTTTTCGAAGAAATTGCAACTTCCATAAATATAAACAAATCTCCATAAGTATAATCAGAATAGCACTAAACAAGAATGAAGTATTGAAGAAAGTATTAATATAGCATTAGTAAGAGCACGTGTAAAGAAATTATTAACATATGGACAATAGCTTTATCCGCAATTCTGTGATACATATAGATCTTTCTTTAGTAATTGTTCTTTTTTTTTTGGTAACAGTTGGTTAATAATATGCCTGTTGTTAATAGCTATTCTTGTGTTTAGTTTGTTTCGATGGCATTACTGTATATGTGTGTTTAATATGATCAAATAAAGAATGAATAGAAAGAAATTAGGCTAGTTTTAGACGGAAGCATTTATCGTAGCATTTCTCGTAGGAAATATCGTATCACTGATATCCTACCGTGTAAAGTAGCAAATGCTATAGCATTTCCCATGCCATGGCATATCCTATGGCATTTCTTGTCGATGGAACCTGCTCTATTTCGTAGCATTTTCCCCAGCATTTCTGCTCCGATTGCAGCGCCGTGGTTTGTTAAAAGGAAGCGATTTTTTTGTCAAATATCCATGTTCTTTGTTTTGTGTGGGAAATTGAATTGTAGTAAAGAAAAATGAGTTGGAGTAGGGATACTATTATTATGTTGATTAAAAAATATGAGGAACATCCTTGTTTGTACAAAGTTAAAAGCTTGCAGTTTCACTATATGGATCCACACAGAAATTCATTTTTAAAAAAATTCTCGTTTCATTTATTGTACCTTCAGCAATCATTTCTGAGGTGTGCTCTTGCATTCTCCGGTGCAGGTTCACTTTGACAGGTGGCAACGTGTAGTTTTACTATATGGATCCATAGTATATGTAGTAGTAGTTGTAGTAGTAGTAGGAAGATTAGTAGTAGTAGAAGTAGTAGTAGTAGTAGTAAGAGTAATAGCAGTAGCAGTAAGTAGTAGTAGGAGTAAGTAGTAGTAAGAGTAGAATTGGGAGTACTTAATAATAGTAACAGTAGCAGTAGGTGTAGTAATAGTAAGAGTAGTAGTAGTAGTAGCAATAATAGGAATAGGAGTAGAAGTAGGAACAGGTAGTAGTAGTAGTTGGAATAGGAGTAGTAGCAGTAGTGGGAACTTGTTAGAAGCCCCGAAGGGGTTGGTTGGGTTCTGTTCTCGATACAAAATGGGGAAGTTACAGACTTGCAAAATTTTATGGCAGCTTATTGAAGATTACGTGCATTTCAGGTTCGACTTTAATTTCTATATTTCCACGTAAATACGCATTTCAGATGTAAGTGTACACCTTATTTCCATTACTTATACACTACACTATTAAATATTAGAAATTTCTTCTGTAAATTTTAAAATCTATGGATCTGTATAGTATAACTGCACCGTTAAAAATCCTTTGTATCATAATAACCATATGCGAAAAAGGGCTTTAGAAGAAATAGTGACTGAAATATCTGTTTTTAGTTTTTGAGCCATAATTGCGCTCTTCTCCAGTGATTTCTTTACTACATGACGACAAAATGCTTATCAAAATGCTACCGTGTAAAAGCAAAACATACTTTTGATGCCATAGAATATTATATGAAATATTTGGCAGCATATCTGCTACGAGAAATGCTACGATAAATGCTTTCGTCTAAAACTAGCCTTAATCCTCATCACTGTTTCGGTCCAATATTGGAACAATTTCGGTTTTCTTGAACAAGACTGTTGGCTGCTGTTCTCACGTTGCTGCTATTTTGTATTATTTATCATATGCGAGGTACTTATCGAAAATCATTCGACCCGAACGAAAGAAATTCCACATTCTGACTGTTTGTACTTCTAGTAAGTTATATTGGTTTATCACACAATATTTTCTAGACCGATACTTCGGTCAGAAATATAGTGCTTTGTCCAAAGTAGGGTCACGATGGCTTAGTGATAGAGCGTTTACTTCTTGTGCGAGATGGACATCGTTCGATCCCAGGTTATAAAAGTTCGTGGTGGATACCATCGTACCAGTGAGTCTTCTCGGGATTATCTGTTTTCACTTACATTCTCATTTCACGAATTATTTTCCAATCATTAGCCTCCATCTATTACCTGTCTGTATTATTGGATTAGATTTTAGTTTAGCATTCCTTCGGTAGCAAAGTTATATGAGCTATGGAGCTACGAATTAACCTGAGATTCAAACCGCTTGCGTTCCTGCCGGGTATCGGAGCCGGGTCTCCTATGCCAAAGTCCCGTATGCTACTCACATAGCCGTGAGTGATTTCTCTGTCTTCATTATTCTAGAAGACATAATATTTAAACGTTTTGGATTTCATATAATTTCAGTTCTTCCTCGATAGCTAATTCTGTACTGAGACAAAGTAGATCAATCAAGTATACTAATCTTTCCTTTTTCGAATTCTAACGAGGTTCTTCTGTAACGAGGACCACGTTCTAAGACTTTTGTTAGTTGAAACATCGTCTTTAGTTTCAGTTAGTTTAATCGTATGTCATTATACTCAACGTTTAATAAAATATCCCAGTATTTCTTCAATTTCTTTGGGGTGACCCTTGCCCCCGCCCTGTACCATATCGGGTTGTGTACTAATGAAAACTACGGCTAAAAATAATGAACATTCCCTTTCCCCCAACTTTGATCCGACATTTTGTTCTCGAGTTATGGCTTTTTTTTTTTTGCATCTTCCGACAGATTTTTTGCTGGTCATAGTACCGAAAGGAAAGCCAGGTTGGTCCCTAATTTTTGTCTTATCTTGGTGTCAGGAATCTGCTCCCAAACGTTGTTAGTGTTGTTTTGAAACACTGTATATTTCTATCATGTATATTTCTATCCTGTTTCTGATTAGTTCCTGTCTGCTAAGCACCTTCTAGTTTTCCCCAAACCAACCAAAAGTGAACTACATAAACTTCATCGTCCCCCCTCCCATGCTTTCTTGTTGTATAGTACTTATTGAATATTTATATTGTAGTTGACAGAAATTGAAAATATTGATTAAAATATCTGGTTAAAATGCTAGTAGAGGAATTCTCTCTTTAGTGCAGAAATTCCCTCCTTGTATCTTACCGTCATTTTAGGCGAGAAGGGATTAGGCAAGATGTGAATTCCCATCTCACCTAAAATAGCTGACATTCTTCTCTTGAAGATATCAGTGACTGATAAATCGTTAGGCGAGATGGAATGGAATCTCTTTTTCTATGGAAAATATTTTTCCTTCTCTGATAACTTACTACAAGGATGCTGGTGACCAGAACGCCATCCAGTTTCCCACCACCCTAATTTCAAGACAGCGGAAGTACGAACAAGTCTCCTGACGCAAATTTGTCAGAACAACTGTTGCATGCATACCCACTTAGTGGCTTGATGAGTCAAATAGTAATACACTGAAACTAGTTTCAATGCTAATATTCATAATTTCTTTGCTTTTGTCTTTAAAATAAGTTTATAATTAATTTGTTCATAGAATTACATTGTGATTTTTCTTAAACATAATATTGTATCATTTTCTTTTTGAACAGTACCATTGTGGAAGCTTCCTATTCGGATAGTTGTGAAGATTCTCCTCGACCTTCAGACTGTGTTGAGGCCAAAAATATGTCAGAAGATACTACTGTGAAAGTTTCCTGTGATACTGTCACCAATGACGAAACGCGTGATGATGTAATTAGAGTTCCTCAAACACACAATAAAAAGTGAACGTATAAACAAAGATCAATAGTAAAGTATCTTTAAAATAGCCGGCTCTGCACACCAGAACATGAAGAACAGATTGCGAAAAGGATTGCAAACATGATAGTAACAGATCTACTTCCAATTTCATTTATTGAAGGGAAAGGGTTTCGGGAGTTAATGTCCTTTCTTGAACCAAATTATAGCGTACTGTCTAGGCGAACACTATGGAGACGCTTGCAGCTTTTTTTATTCTGAACTGAAAGAGCAAGTACAACAGAGGCTACAGGGAGCAGAAGTAGTTGCTTTATCGAAAGATATATGGACGTCTCGAGCAACAGATTCTTACATTACAGTGACATGTCATGCTCTGTATAAGAACTTCTGTATAGAAGATTTTGTTCTCAAGACAATTGAACTAGAAGAACGACATACAGCTGAAAATGTAGCTAATGCTATTAAACTGTGTATGGAGGAATGGTGCATCAAAGACAAAGTAGTTGCATTAGTTCACGACAATGCATCGAATATGATTAATGCTGGACGTTTGTTGCCGTTTTACAATGTATTATGTTTGGCACAGCGATCCATACTGACCAGTTTAGAGAAAAGCGAGGTAACAAATATAATTTCAATCTGTAGCAAAGTGGTAGAGCACTTCAAGCGTAGCACCACTGCTTCAGTCGCGCCCGAAAAGAAGCAAGAAATTTTAAAGTTACCAAAGCATCGCCTTATTCAATATACAAAGACTCGCTGGAACAGTGTATATTCGATGATCGAACGGTTGCTGGAACAAAGAGAAGCAATAATTGCAGTGTTCTCTGATAGAAATGTCACTAAACATTAACTGAAGACAAGTGGCAAATCATGGAAGACATCGTTCGAGTACTGAAGCTACTACAAATGACTACAACAGTTATGTGTGATCAAAAGTGTTCCATTTCTTTTGCTTTACCATAAGGCTAGGGTCTTATTTCTAACCACTTGAAGGAATGTCCTTCAGATTCTGAAATTGTTAAGAACTTGAAATCTTCAATATCAGTTGACTTAGGAAAGCGTCTTCAGCTCGATGCATTATCCGATTCTGAATCATCAGATTTTTTGTCAAATAGGGTTCTGAAATGTTACCTCTTAGCAACATTCTTGGACCCAAAGTACAAAGCATTACCATTTCTGAATTTTAAAATGCAAACAAAGATCCATAGATTGGTTCATGATATGCTCGTAGAATCTGAAGGATCAGAAGATGATTTATCACAGTAATCGTCCGGTGGGTCATTAGCATTAGACTATTTGCTTGGAATATTTCCACCGTGTTCAAAAAGTCCTAATGTAACAGATGAGCTTACTCTTGCTAAATGAGTTCAGTGTCTTTCGCAAAGTGGCAACAGCCTTGAATGGTGGAAACTTAACGAACATCGGCTTCAAAAATTAGCATGTCTTGCTTAAAAATTCATGGTGATTCCAGAAACTTCAGTCGAATCTGAACGAGTATTTTCACTTGCTGGTAATATCGTTACTGCCAGTAGATCTAGACTTCTCCCTGAAAATGCAGATATATTAATATTTTTGAACAAAAAAATAAAACCTCTCGCTTGCAAACCGCAATAGGTTGGAACAAGTTGCAGTGGTGAATTAAATTTTAAATTAAAAAACGCTTAAAAAGCAATATGCAAACACGATTTCACAATCAAACTCAACTCGTAAAATTTATGTTTAGTGAAAGTTTGATAGTTTTTCTTAAGCTATATCAATCAATACCATTTTAAGTTTCCTTTCGACATATGTTCTTACGTTTCTTTTCTTGTTTTGAATTGATAGAATTCACTAGTGTTTATCTAATAAAAGTCGTTGTCCTTAGGGTTTATTTTATGTAGATTTCGTTACTGGCATACGTAAAGTATTCAATTTTAGGTGAATGAATATAATTATTTGATATCTTTCTTTAGTTTTTGATAACATTCTATTATTTTCCAATTGAATGTTACTGAACATTTTTGAACTTGCTTCATTAAAAAAAAAAAAACTACAACTGTCTGTTAACTTATAATTTTCACAAGATATGGGAATTTGAAGCATGTCGTTTGATTGATGCTACTTAAGCAGTGTCGCAGATCGAGAAATTTCGTCGATTTCTGCATTGAATTTTAAGTTGACATGGGACAAAGTATGTATAAAATACAGAACGAATACGGTAATTTTCATAAAGTACAAATTAAACCTATAATAAATAATAATATCCATCCATAACGTTTTCTTATTTCAATTAACTGTTTCTAACGCTTTCAATCTCAATGAATCAATGCATATACATGCAGTTTGTATTTGTTTTTGTTTGACTAGTATTGGCGGATGGCAAATGCTTCACCTGCAGATATTAATATAAGTTTAGGGAGCTTATATCTCAAACTTTGGTTTAAGCTCAGGGTGAGAATTGCTGCACCTTTTTTTTCGCTGCGTAAGTAAACAGAAGTGTAGTCCTTGGTTCTATTGATGTATGTGATGCATGTGAAATATTTGCATAGGGCTTTATTATTTCGCCGCATATAAGGTACGTTAGTGGATAATGAAGTAAGATAAGAGTAATATTAGTAATATTACATTGTTATTGAAACTGTGTTCTTTTATCTTGCTTTGATTCTAGATGTAGAAAGTTTGAATTGAAGTATATATCTATTACGTATGTATCTTCCTAATAAACTTCTAAAGTATACCAACATTATATATAAACATTTAAAAACAAAATAATACAACTCTTGTATCTTTCAACACAAAACTCCACAATTTGCAGACAACTAAAACCGGTTTTGAAGCTTCTAAATAGTTTTGTAATTTATTTCGTACTTTCTTTCTACTTGTTTAAGAGCATGTAGGTTAAGAGATAATATGAGCAGCAAATTTAAACGCATAAAGAAGTATGAAGGTACATGCAAATGGCTCCTGGACACCACGTATGGAGGATATCTTAGCGAACCATTCTGACTTTTTTAGTCCCTTCTACGTAGCTAAAATCAAAGAACGCTGAAATACGTATTTATTTATTTTAAATGAGAGGTTCAAATTACATGTGTGTAACCTTAAAAGTTTACCTCACATTTAGCGAAACTCACCGTATTTTTTATTTTATTTATTTATTTATTTATTTATTTATTTATTGGTGAGGTTTAACTGGATTGTTGACGGAACTTGCACAATACAATATTTTAAAGTTTTTGTTTGCAAATAAACTTACATCTGTTTTATTTTCTGGTTATAATCACCTTAATTTCATCGCCAGTAACTAAACCTACATAAAATAAACCCTAAGGACAACGACTTTTATTAGATAAACACTAGTGAATTCTATCAATTCAAAACAAGAAAAGAAACATAAGAAAATATGCCGAAAGGAAACAAAATGATATTGATTGATATAGCTTAAGAAAAACTATCAAACTTTCACTAAACATAAATTTTACGAGTTGAGTTTGATTGTGAAATCGTGTTTGCATATTGCATTTTAAGCGTTTTTTAATTTAAAATGTAATTCACCAGTGCAACTTGTGCCAACCTATTGCGGTTTGCAAGCGAGAGTTTTTAGATTTTTGTTCAAAAATATTAATATATCTGCATTTTCAGGGAGAAGTCTAGATCTACTGGCAGTAACGATATTACTAGCAAGTGAAAATACTCGTTCAGATTCGACTGAAGTTGCTGGAATCACCGTGAATTTTTTTAGCAAGACATGCTAATTTTTGAAGCCGATGTTCGTTAAGTTTCCACCATTCAAGGCTGTTGCCACTTTGCGAAAGACACTGATCTGATTTATAAAGAGTAAGCTCATCAGTTACATTAGGACTTTTTGAACACGATGGAAATATTCCAAGCAAATAGTCTAATGCTGATGACCCACCGGATGATTGCTGTGATAAATCGTCTTCTGATCCTTCAGATTCTACGAGCATATCATGAACCAATCTATGGATCTTTGTTTGCGTTTTAAAATTCAGAAATGGTAATGATTTGTACTTTGGGTCCAAGAATGTTGCTAAGAGGTAACACTATTTGACAAAAAATCTGATGATTCAGAATCGCATAATGCATCGAGCTGAAGACGCTTTCCTAAGTCAACTGATATTGAAGATTTCAAGTTCTTAACAATTTCAGAATCTGAAGAACATTCCGACAGGTGGTTAGAAATAAGACCATAGCCTAATTTAAAGCAAAAGAAATGGAACACTTTTGATCACACATAACTGTTGTAGCCATTTGTAGTGGCTTCAGTACTCGAACGATATCTTCCATGATTTGCCACTTGTCTTCAGTTAATGTTTAGCAATTATTGCTTCTATTTGTTCCAGCAACCGTTCGATAATCGAATATACACTGTTCCAGCGAGTCTTTGTATATTGAATAAGGCGATGCTTTGGTAACTTTAAAATTTCTTGCTTCTTTTCGGGCGCGACTGAAGCAGTGGTGCTACGCTTGAAGTGCTCTACCACTTTGCTACAGATTAAAAATTATATTTGTTACCTCGCTTTTCTCTAAACTGGTCAGTATGGATCGCTGTGCCAAACATAATACATTGTAAAACGGCAACAAACGTCCAGCATTAATCATATTCGATGCATTGTCGTGAACTAATGCAACTACTTTGTCTTTGATGCACCATTCCTCCATACACAGTTTAATAGCATTAGCTACATTTTCAGCTGTATGTCGTTCTTCTAGTTCAATTGTCTTGAGAACAAAATCTTCTGTACAGAAATTCGTATACAGAGCATGACATGTCACTGTAATGTAAGAACCTGTTGCTCGAGACGTCCATATATCTGTCGTTAAAGCAACTACTTCTGCTTCCTGTAGCCTCTGTTGTACTTGCTCTTTCAGTTCAGAATAAAAAAGCTGCAAGCGTCTCCATAGTGTCCGCCTAGACGGTACGCTATAATCTGGTTCAAGAAAGGACATTAACTCCCGAAACCCTTTCCTGGGAGTAGATCTGTTACTATCATGTTTGCAATCCTTTTCGCAATCTTTTCTTCATGTTCTGGTGTGCACGTCCGGCTATTTTAAAGATACTTTACTATTGATCTTTGTTTATACGTTCACTTTTTATTGTGTGTTTGAGGAACTCTAATTACATCATCACGCGTTTCGTCATTGGTGACAGTTTCACAGGAAACTTTCACAGTATTATCTTCTGATATATTTGTGGCCTCAACACAGTCTGAAGGTCCAGGAGAATCTTCAGAACTATCCGAATAGGAAGCTTCCACAAAGGTACTCTTAAAAAAGAAAATGAAACAATATTATGTTTAAGCAAAATCACAATGTAATTCTATGAACAAATTAAATATAAACTTATTTTAAAGACAAAAGCAAAGAAATTATGAATATAAGCATTGAAACTTGTTTTAGTGTATTACTATTTGACTCATCAAGCCACTAAGTGGGTATGCATGTAACAGTTGTTTTGACAAATTTTCCTTAGGAGATTTGTTCGTATTTCCGCTGTCTTGAAATTAGGGTGGTGGGAAACTGGATGGCGTTCTGGTCACCAGAATCCTTGTAGTAAGTTATCAGAGAAGGAAAACTTTCCTCCATTAAAAAGGATATTCCATTCCATCTCGCCTAACGATTTATCAGTCACTGATATCTCCAAGAGAAGAATGTCAGCTATTTTAGGTGAGATGGGAATTCACATCCTGCCTAATCCCTTCTCGCCTAAAATGGCGGTAGGATACAAGGAGGGAATTTCTGCACTAAAGAGAGAACTCCTCTACTAGCATTTTAACCAGATATTTTAATCAATATTTTCAATTACTGTCAACTACAATATAAATATTTAATAAGTACTATACAACAAGAAAGCATAGGGGAGGGGGACGATTAAGGTGGATGTAGTTCACCTTTGGTTTGTTTTGGGAAAAATGAAATGTGCTTAGCAGACAGGAGCTAATCAGAAACAGGATAGAAATATACAGAATAGAAATATACAGTGTTTCAAAACAACACTAACAACGTTTGGGAGCAGATTCCTGACACCAAGGTAAGACAAAAAGGATAGACCAACCTGGGTGTTAAATACTTCCTTTCGGTACTATGACCAGCCAAAAATCTGTCGGAAGATGCAAAAAAAAAAGCCATAACTCGAGAACAAAATGTCGGATCAAAGTTGGGGGAAAGGGAATGTTTATTATTTTTAGCCGTACTTTCCGTTAATACACAACTCGATATGGTGCAGAGCGGGGGCAAGGGTCACCCCAAAGAAATTGAAGAAATCCTGGGATATTTTATTAAACGTTGAGTATAATGACATACGATTAAACTAACTAAAACTAAAGACGATGTTTCAACTAACAAAAGTCTTAGAAGTGGTCCAAGTTACAAGAACCTCGTTAGAATTCGAAAGAGGAAAGATTAGTATATGTGATTGATCTACTTTGTCTCAGTACAGAATTGGCTATCGAAAAAGAACTGAAATTATATGAAATCCAAAACGTTTAAATATTATGCCTTCTAGGCTAATGAAGACAGAGAAATCACTCACGGCTATGTGAGTAGCATACGGGACTTTGGCATAGGAGACCCGGCTCCGATTCCCGGCAGGAACGCAAGCGGTTTGAATCCCACGTTAATTCGTAGCTCCATGGCTAATATAACTTTGCTACCGAAGGAATGCTAAACTCAAATCCGATCCAATAATACAGACAGGTAATAGATGGAAGCTAATTATTGGAAAATAATTCGTGAAATGAGAATGTAAGTGAAAACAGATAATCCCGAGAAGACTCACTGGTACGATGGTATCCACCACGAAGTTTTATAACCTGGGATCGAACGAGGTCCATCTCGCACCAGAAGTAAGCGCTCTATTACTAAGCCATCGCGACCCTACTTTGGAGAAAGCACTATGATTCTGACCGAAGTATCGGTCTAGAAAATATTGTGTGTGATAAACCAATATAACTTACTAGAAGTACAAACAGTCAGAATGTGGAACTTCTTTCGTTCGGGTCGAATGATTTTCGATAAGTACCTCGCATATGATAAATAATACAAAATAGCAGCAACGTGAGAACAGCAGCCAACAGTTCTGTTCACGAAAACAGAAATTGTTCCAATATTGGACGGAAACAGTGATGAGGATTAATTTCTTTCTATTCATTCTTTATTTGATCATATTAAACACACATATACAGTAATACCATCGAAACAAACTAAACACATGAATAGCTATTAACAACAGGCATATTATTAACCAACTGTTACCAACAAAAAAAAACAAGAACAATTACTAAAGAAAGATCTATATGTATCACACAACATTTATTATGTTCACAATTAACACAAAATGCGGGAATGTATAATTTCAGTTGATGTACAGCAGTGGTGTAGCCAAAGGAGGTGTGAACATGGTCGGAATCCCCTTCATCCTCAGAGACCAATTACCGTTAAGACAAAAAATACTTGTTATCATAAGATTCCAATGTTATAACAACTTCATCTCCTCCCCCATTCAAAGGTATTGGTTATCCTAGTGGTGTACAGTGTGTATCATACGTATACCACATAGATGCTGACCTATGTACATTTGCCTTTTTTTCACTATGAGGTACACTTGCGAACAAAATGAAAACAATATATGTTGTTAGGGACCCTCTCAAGAAAAAGCTGTCAAAAAATTGTGGGTGTCCCAGTTAGTCTTCTACTATTTTTTTTTAAGATTTCAAAAAAAATACCAATTTTCAACCTCAAAATATTAAAAGAAATATTTTCCGACTTTTCTCTTGCTGAGAACACCTAACATCTTTTTTTGATGCAAATCAGTTGAGCCGTTTAGGAGAGAAAAAAATAATTTCAATTTTCCTTCCCCCTCCTAACACCCCTCCAAAAGCGCTTGGGGGGCTGAAACTTTTGGAAAACGAGTTTCTCATAAATGTTACCGTAATCGATACTGTAAATTTGGTGCAGATATGCTTGCGGGAGCTTTCACATCCTTATTCCGCTAAGCCCTTTTTTTCCAAAGTAACTGTAACTGTAACGCGTTAAAAATTTCTAAGGAATATACCTAGTTTTCTTTAGTTTCCTTTGGGTTACATTTCGGACGAGTAACTATAATATGTATTGTTTTCCGGAAACTAATCTTTATTTTCTTTCCTGTCTAAATCTCTAAGAATGGAGCAATGGAGCATGAACTGTCAGTGACCAACAGTCACCGACACACAAAGAAACAGATAAGATCTTCGGGACATTTGCTGGTTCCAGAAAGGGAGTATAACCTCAGGGAAATCACGTGTACTGTTTGCAAGCCAAGCACCTGAAAGATTTTGTAGTAGATTTTTACAGCTCTAAATCAATACATTCAGTGAGTGAACTACAAGTGCAATGATAGTCTAGCTTTCATTAACGAAAATATTTCAAAAAAATACTTTTTCTTAAAAGCTGAAGATGAGGACATAATTTAAAAGTAAAATGTCTGAAGTGTACCGGCGGGAAATATTTATCAATAATCAGGAGTTCGTCTACATATTTGAAGAAACATCTGAAGTTTTTTTTAAAATTATTATTATTATTTCTAGAGTATACCGAAACAGTACCCACACAAGCATTGCGGATAAAGCTATTGTCCAAATGTTAATAATTTCTTTACACGTGCTCTTACTAATACTATATTAATACTTTCTTCAATACTTCATTCTTGTTTAGTGCTATTCTGATTATACTTATGGAGATTTGTTTATATTTATGGAAGTTGCAATTTCTACGAAAAAATGTTTCAATTGCAATTAAGAAAGAAAAAATATTTCATTTTCTCAAGAGATTAAAAAAAACGAAATGTATTTTTTTCCTACAGTGTATGTGAAGTAGGAAGTGTCGGAGTAGGTGAAGTAATATGTCGATTGGTTATCGTGACAATTAGTGTTGCCACGAGACGAGACATTTCTCGTGTCCCGTCTCGTCTCGTCTCTTAAACGAGACGAGACACGAGATGAGACAGTCTACTTTTAGGCGAGACACGAGACGAGACAGACTACTTTTCTCGTCTCGAAAACGAGACGAGACACGAGACGAGACGGGACGTCTCGTGAAATGTCTCGTCTCGTCTCGTGTCTCGAAAATGAAAACGCTGGCAGGAATGGCCAAGATTGAAATTGCCAGTGGTCATATAGATTGCAAAAGGAAAACCCCCTTTGTGAGAAAACATGCTGAATAGCCTTCATAGAAAAGTGTCCTCTGTCTATTGAATGAAACAATCGTGATACGTGAGCTTCCAGGAATATCATCCTTAATCTCTTGTCCCAAATTCTCCTTGCTGTAAACTGAGGATTTCTCATTTTTTTTATTTCCGGCTGGAATGATGAACAAAACAAAGACAGGGAAGATTTTTACAAGGTCAAGAAACCGAACTACCACCATCAGCTATTCAATTTGAAAACTGGGTAAGGTCTATACTCATCACAGGCTGTAGTTGAAAGTTCTGGCTGAGGTGGCAAAGAGAAACAGACAACACTTGTCTTTATTCTCTGGTGGCGCGGCGGTATTCTTTTTTCTAAATGAACTGAAAACGGCAATTGAAGTACGTCATCTTGCGACTAAAATTTTGTCCTCTCTCTCTCTCTCTCTCCCTCCCACTCTCACACACACACATATAAAAATACACTTTTACCGTTTTACCAATCGCCAGCTTACAGCAGTCATGTTGAAAAATTCACATCTTCGTTTGGAAGCCGGGCGACGGACAAAGAAAGCAAACATATTGTCGACGAACACTTCAAATTGTTTGCTTTCAGCAAATTTATGGTACCCCTATAGTAACAATAACCCTGGAGCTGAAGAGGTTTTACAGGGGAGCCTTCCTTTTGTTACGCGGAAATGTTTGATCTGACCAGAGTGCGAAATTGCCCTCTGCCTCCATGTTAGGGAGGAGGGGAATACTTCACTTTCCTAGTGAAAAATATTCATTAGGACCTGAATTATCTTCAAAAATGGTTTCTTACAGGCGCATTAAGCCTTTCGAACTTAATAAATGTAAAGAACATTTGGTATGATATTCATGGAACTCCGTTGAAAGCAGAAAATATTATGAGAATGATCAAAATTCGAACATTGAAGAACGTAATTAAAAGAAAAGAAATAGGATACCCAAACCATATTTTAAACCCTGCTATAAAATGTATATCCTATATTTTTACTAATTCCATACTCCCATGAAAGTAACCTGGCCAGGATATTCTCTCCAAATTTTTCAGACTGAAATCCGTTTATTCCGTACGATTTCGCCCCCTGACACAATACGGAAAAACAAATGCTCTTAAAATCCATACACATGACCCTTCCGGGACTCAACCCGTGGCCTTCAAGCCGATGGTCTATCGCCGCAAACTGCTCGGTTTGGTATGAAGATGTACGTTGTATGATTACGAATAGATCACGACAATATAAGAAACTTTAATCCAAAATGGCCACCCAAAAATCATTTTTTTAGATCACAAGCTAATCTGGGTATACTGTCATGAGTTTGTTACACAAACGGGGCAACCACCATATAGGGGCACACACCCCGCGGGTATGGGAAGAGATTTGTACCATGGAGGTGTAGACTGGCCCCAAGCATTCTTTCCTCCGATGTGTCAAATAGAGCTTACTGTGCAGTAACCTATAAAATTTCAATCAAATACTTTCCATTACTCAATAAAATTATTTGGTTCCAAGCCTTTTTAAATATATATAATAATTGCATATATATAATAATTGCATATATATAATAATTGCATATATATAATTTCATATATATAATAATTGCAACAAATCTAAACATGCTAAAATGGAAAGTAGTTTTTGGATTGGTATGGGTTAACACTGTGAAACCTAAAGGCTGGAATATATGAAATCAAAGTGTACACACATCTATCTATCTATCTATCTATCTATCTATCTATCTATCTATCTATCTATCTATCTATCTATCTATCTATCTATCTAATATATATATATATATATATATATATATATATATATATATATATATATATATACCGACACTATAAAGCAAGTGGGCTGATAGTATACGGTAGTGTCGGGGATGGTGTCACCTTTACATCGGACTTTGCTTGTCGTGAAAACATCATTTGACATTAGTGTCTTCATCTTCCATGTACCTATGAGCAATTTACTATATATTCGTGTATTGAAACCGGTGAAACAAATTTCAATGTTTCAAAATGTAAAAAAAAAAAAAAAAAAAAAAGCCAATGTCGAGAAGCCTCAGACAACTAACAGCAGAGATATTATATTATCTTGTAAACTATTTGCCCTTACCTTGTCAGCTTA
Organism: Thermobia domestica; assembly: GCF_964235325.1. Lineage (NCBI taxonomy): Eukaryota > Metazoa > Arthropoda > Insecta > Zygentoma > Lepismatidae > Thermobia > Thermobia domestica. The sequence continues at coordinate 27,499 of NW_027656346.1, read as the reverse complement.
TTTGAATTTATTTTTAAGACCTTCAGGCAACTTTGGCCCACTCCGAATAGATGATGATGGGGAAATTAGTGGAATGAAGAAAGTGATAGGATACAAGACAACTTCGAGAAAACACACACACACACACACTCGATGTTTGTCCACCACAAAGATCACATGGCACTAACCGAGATCGAACCGACTACCACACACACCAGAGGTAAATGCTTCACGGTGTAGGTACCGTGACCAGAGATGGAGTGGGTCAATGGGTCAAGTGGGTCAATTTTTCTGAGTGTGTCAGTGGGTCGTGGGTCAACAGCATGTGACCAACCAACCACCATGACCTACTGTGACCCACCACCCACCGTGACCCACTGCGACCCACCACCCACCATGACCCACTGCGACCCACCACCCACCATGACCCACTGCGACCCACCACCCACCGTGACCCACTGCGACCTACCGACTCAGTATGATCTACCGACCCTCTCTGCTCACTGCACTGTAGAGAGTATCTTCTGAAGACTGGTAAATTTGTCTCCGTTTTACTTTCAAGACCTTCATTTCCCTTTCTTTTCCACTTGTTTCTGTCTACTTACCTGAGGTGAGTATATCTAACCAAGTGAAAAAAGAACTTCAGGCACTTTTGGATATTAATATTTTAATAGTAATAATAGCAATAGGACTTACCGTACACTACAACTTGGCTTTCGAGACCTGTGGGTTTTTAGAGCTACCTACTGGAAAAAAATCACTTTTGAATCACTGTAATATATAAATTATTTATAAAAAATTTAATGTAACTATGTGTGCCTGATCATCACGGTCAAATTGCAAAGTCAAATGAAATTACTTTTGGTATATAGTTAGGCCTTAATCCAAATTAGGATGTTATATTGCTTTTATTATAATGCATAATATCCTAAGGAGGTAGTGAGGATCCGAATTTTTGCGAAACAAAATGAGTATCTCGCAAGCCGTTAAACTTACGGAGCTGAAATTCAGTGTATTAACTCTTTATTGAAAATAAACAGAATGTGTCATAGCATTTTTTAAAATTCTCCTTTATGTGGGGAGGGGGGAAGCGCACTTTCTATACATGGAAAATTGGTAGTGAATTGGTTGTTAAAAAGGATCGAAAACGATCGATGTTATTTCAGAAAAAAAATCAGAAACAAAAAACACAGTGCTTGGCTTCATATATAAATTGCTTTCTGCTATAATAATTGCTGAAGCTTATGTTTATTATATGGAGCGCTCACAGCACAGGGTAATCAACCCATAAAGTTGTGAGAAAAATAGGCATAAGATTTGTACTGTAAGCTTAATTACACGGAAATTTGAAATTTGGATTGTACGCATAATTGTATGGAAAATTTTACACTTTTTTTCCTTTACGTTGGTCTACTTACTTTGATTTGGAACTTCGAAATTTCATCCTTTTTTCCACTGAAAAATATTGATAATTCAATAAGGAAATAATTATACTATGATAATTTAACTGAAACTCATCGTAATTTGGCACATGGCAAACAGCATTGTGGTAATTGAAGTTGAAGAAGGAGGGAAATTCCCATTCACCTCCGAATACTTTCCAGAAACCTCGTTCCCTTTCGCTTTCTAGACGGAGGAAAGAACTTGGTAATGGTATCAAACCTTCATGTGTAATTACAAAAAATAAATTTATAAACAAATAAGAAATCATCAGTTTATCAGGCTTTAATTGATAATTTTTCACAAGATTCCCTATCAAAGGCGTGGTATATGAAGTTTCTGTTCTACATGGGTCGACATTGCCAACTGACATGGTCGATATGAAAAAGATATTGTATGGTGATAGAGACATGATACTTCTTGCTGAGTATTTCAAAACTGACCAAGAAAAATCGTTATCAGACTTAAGTCTAACAAGTAGATTGTCGATGAGGAGTTGCAGAAATCGGGTAGAAGTATTATCAATTTCCACGACAGAGTGCGAACGGGGATTTCCCCTTATGAATTTACAGATGACTGATATTAGAAATAGATTAAGTGCTCAAACATTGTCTAACTTGTTGCTCATCAATGTTAATGGCTCACCGCTAGACAAGCTCAAAGTAGACGAGCTAGTTATTTCTTGACTGAAGGATGAACATCATTCCACTGCGGATGATTTACCGCCAGAAAGTTACCAACAGGAAATAAATCCGATTTCAGATTTGTTTTAAGGTGGAAAATTACGAGTTACGAAAATGTATACTTGTATTACTAATGGCTTATTTGTGTTATTCAACTTTGTACCTACTTTTTAGTAACTCTCTTCTTTGGTTTAGGTAAACTACGTTTGAATAAATATTCATAATAATTGTAATTATGCATATTTGTAACTTAAATTTAACGTGGTGTTTTAGTGATTACACAAATTACAATTATGAGCATACTTTATGGAGATGCTCTCACATAGAGTACCCGAGCACCTTTATACCCTATGAACAACTGATTTTTCAAGTCTTTTGTGAGAAAAATACTGTGAACTGAGAAACCATAACTTTTTCCATATTGTACATGGGTATTTTCCTGCGAATATAAGTTTCTTTTGGAATGCGTTCAGAAATTAACACTTGCAAGAATACTCTCTTAGTACAAGTATATTTTAGGCACACAGTAATTTCCCCCCACCTCAAACTGTTTCTTCACTGACAAACCTTTACCATTTTATATCGTAAAGGTCAGTTCCACCGTTATTGTAACAGAGTGGTGCTTGGGCAATTGACTAGAAATTCAAACTCCGATTAGTGACATTTCACAATCTTGTTTTATTACAAGTGTAAACTCTTTAGTCAGTTGAGAAGAGGCTGTGGATCGTGTTCAGACTTCATGACGATGGATTTTGGTGAGTCAGACTAGGTCAAAGTGGATGAGAGTGGTTCATGGTGGATTGTGGGTCACGGTGGGTGGTGGGTGGTGGGTCACGATGGGTGGTGGGTCATGGCGGGTCAGAATGGGTCATGGTGGGTGGTGGGTCAGTGGGTCGTGGGTCACGGTGGGTGGTGGGTCAGTGGGTCGTGGGTCAAGTTTTCATTGACCCACGCCAACTCTGACCGTGACATTTCTTGTCTTGTTTGTTCTGGGTAATAACTTAGTTGTATCTTGATTAGCATTGTGCACTCTGCTACATTTTACTTTCGTTCCCATGGTATGCTGCTATTTTGTACGAGACAAGACGAGACAAAACGAGACAAACGAGACGAGACGAGACGAGACGGGACAGAACCTCTCGAGACGAGACACGAGACGGGACGAGCACATTTTTTTCGAGACGAGACACGAGACGAGACGAGACAGCCTGAAGTCTCGTCTCGTCTCGTCTCGTGGCAGCACTAGTGACAATAATATAGCGATTTTATACTATATACTCTTTCAGCTTGAATAAATAGGTTTTAAGTTAATCATCGAAACGTAAAATCTTTGACGTAAAAATATTCTAAAATGTTTTATAGGATATGGTTATCCTTATAAATTAATAAATAAGAATCGCGGTTAATATATACAGTGGCGTATTTACGATTTTGTTTCGGAGGGCTTTGCCTGAAAATGTGAAAATTCTGCAAGATGTTACATATACTTAAGTAAGATTTTGGGGGGCTTAAGCCTGGAAGCCTCTCTAAATACGCCACTGACGAAAACTCGATTTAGGGGCCGTTCAAAAGTTTTGTAGGCCCTGATCCAATTAGCTCAAAAGATCTAATATATTTCAATCAAAAATGTTCTTGTATGCCTTATATCTGGAGAACTACATGCAGTATAGACATACCCAAACTATCTCTTAACTCAGTATAATGTGCTCATTCCGTAAAAGGGGGGCCGCCGTGGCTCACTGGTAGAGCGTTCACCTTTGGTGTTTGGGGTCCCGGGTTCGATCCCAGGAGCCCACCAAGTGAACTTTATGGTGGACAAACACCGTGTGCGTGGGTTCTCTCGGGGTTCTCCCGTTTCCTCCCACTTTCTTCATTCCACGATTTCATCCATTACTCATCATCACCGTCTCCTTTAGCCTTACCGGCACAACATTGGGACGTAAAACTCAAAGATTTCGTTTTTTTTCATTCCGTAAAAAAATACGAAAACTCGATTTAGGGGCCGTTCAAAAGTTTTGTAGGTCCTGATCCAATTAGCCCAAAAGATCCAATATACTTCAATCAAAAATTTTCTTGTATGCCTTATATCTGGGGAACTACATATAACTAACTAACTAACTCTATGGCGTATGGAACCCGAGGTTCAATGCCGCGTTCAAAAAAGCTCTCCATTGACTTTTATTCTTAGCCAATTGAATCCAATTGAACCCAAACTATCTCTAAACTCAGTATGATGTGCTTATTCCGTAAAAAAATACGAAAACTCAATTTAGACGCCGTTCAAAAAGTTTGTGATCCTTGATCCGAAAATTAATTATTAGCCAAGATCGCAATCCTTTGATGGATTTTTTTAATCATTCTTAAACTTCTTGCCCAAGATCGCAATCTTTTGATCATTTTTTGGGGTAATCCCTAAAAGTCATGTACGCTTAAACTGCAACGACTTTTAATTACTTCTTTTCATATATATATGCGTGCAACAGGAGTGCAATTGTGACCAAATGTGTGGGAAATGTGCAGAAACTTCCAAGGGTGCAAGTCGTGCACATTTCTCACGCGTTTTGTACACGCTTCTCTCTCCTTCTGTTGCACAAATATATAAATGTAAAATGTGATCAAAAGTTGCAGTTTACGCATACAATTTTTTTTAAAAGTGCAGCACAGCATTTCAATAATAGCGCATTGTTTATTGTTGCTATTAGTGTAGATATGTTTGATCGGTGCCATAATTAACGCTGATGAGCAACCCTAAACTGTCCGCATGAAGGGATATAGCAGCGCTACTATTATCAACCTACAGTTCTAAACATTTATTACGATCGGGAAAAATCAGAATTTTTAATAATAATAATAATAATAATAATAATAATAATAATAATAATAATAATAATAATAATAATAATAATAATAGTAGTAGTAGTAGTAGTAGGAAAAATTTAATGAAAAGAATGTTTTTTGTATATTATTATATTCAAAGTTCCGGGCATAAATGTAACGCGTTACTTGTGCTTTCGAAGTAGGGTAACAGTTACTTTTCTAGGGGAAGTAACCTTCCCTTACTGTTAACGATATGCAGTAAGGGAAAGTAAACTAACTTATAGCGCGTTACATTTTTACAAGTAATTTACCCAACACTACCTCAAAGTCTCAACAATTCTTCGATGGGTACCTGAAACAAGCTTTCGGAAAACTGATTCCATGCTATTTTCCAAAAGTAGATGGGACAAATGCATTCACATGAGAGTGTTTCATGCATAGTGTAAATACAATTTTGTGAGAATAGCGTTCTATAATAAAATGAGCCTTGTAACTATTTGAATGACCCTCGTCTTTGTTCCCCTCACAACTGATGGTATATGCCCAAACACACACACATATACACATTGACGATTTCAGAAGAGTCTCCCCGGAGAAACTGAATAAGCAACGAATGTAAGTAGTACAGTACTACTAAAATACTGGTTTCCCAGAGGTTAAGCCCAATCAGAGAAATGGCCACGGAAATTTCGTCGTTCTGGTGCAGTATCCTCAGGCCACGCCATGAAATCACTGCTCACACAATATTAAACACCAGTAGTTTAAGCAGTAACGCCCGCGGGTTTTTTCCAGGGAGGGAGGCTGACAAACAAGCAAAATTGCAAATACAAGCCCCTTAAAACACACAATATAAGTTCTACTGCATGTAAAACAATTACTTACGCTCATGGCGTAAGTTTACTACAGTATTCTAATGTGTGTGAATAAGCAAATTTGTTTTGATATGTATTTTGAGGGATCGAACCCATTTTGATAATAAAGGGGGCAATGTCCTCCTTGACTCCCGTTGCAGGTGGGCATGAAAGTAAGGATATAATTTTTTGGTAAGGTATACGCGCAACTGTTTTCAAACATATAATGTTACCCATCATCCCCATATATGCTTCTTCTTTCGTAAAATTAAAATGGGTGAGTGTTATGGTTACCAACTCTGAAAAAAAAATTACCGGCACCCGCTCAAAATTTCCTGTGATATAGGCCTAAGTGAAAAGTCTCTCTCTTCGAACCCATCCATGGGAAGGAAATGTACTATCCTGGACAAAATGCATTAGGATTTAGATTTCTGGGCTATCGGCATTTAAGGCCATTTAGCCCTCCATGTTTTGAGGGATGACGTCTTTCGGCGATCACACAATCCGGGAAAAGAGAAGGAAGAAAGGATTGGGAAAGGAAGGAAGTGGCCTGGGACTTAAAGTTAGGTACCTCCCTGGCATTTGCCTGGTGTGAATGAGGAAAACCCAGGAGAACCTCATTCAGGATGGCTGGCATGAAAAAGCGTTTTACACTTTCTCGACCGAGTGCCCCCACCAGGAATCGAACCCGGGACCACTCACACCGAAGGCGAAAGCGTTAGCGACCACCAAAATGCATTAGGACCCGTATTCTGCATATCCTTAATACATGCACTTATAAGCGTAATATATAAATTGTGTTTTGAAGTCGTATCGATCATTTTCTTCTATTTACCAGTAACTGCTACTTCTTTAAAATTATCGAGAGATGAAAAAATAGTATCTTAATCTGTACGTGTCAATTTTGGACAAATCCTCACGCTATATTTATGCCGCACAATTATGACAAATTAAACACTTCTGTATCCAGGGGCGGATCCAGGGAAGGGGGCCATTGCCCCCCCAGGAGAGAAAACTTTCTTATTTTATATATATAAATAAAACCCATCCCAAAGTTTGGAGCCTTTAAAAGTAGCAGTATGACAACCCACCGCCCCCCAGAAGTTGGTTCTGGATCCGTCCCTGTCTGTATCTATTGTCGAAAACAATGATTCAAAATAAAATTTAATTATCAAATTTCTTGTTAAATAAATGAAAAGAACACTCATAAGCATCTCTGCTAAAAGGGACGTTAAACTCAAAATGAAAATCATGAAAAGAACTGCCCTAGGTTTTTAAAAAAATCACCGAATGTATAATACAATGAAAATTTGTATTTGCAAATAAGACACTGTTCAAGAATTAGGATGTTTAACGTTTTATTCTGGATTATAAATTTCAAAACAGTGGTCATAAAGAGGCTGGTAAGAAGTTTATAGTGTGTACTGGTCACCGACCTTAATAAAAATAACCGCAATATATAATAGCGGGCTGTTGGCAACCCTAGTTAGTATGCACAGGGCTATAACAATATAAGAAGCCAAAAAACTTTTATGTACAGTAAGGAACACTTCTGAATGGTACACCCATATGGAAATTTACGGCAAAAGTGTACCATCCAGAAGTGTCCCTCCTGGGGCCCACCGGGGCTGAGCCCCGGTACTTTTTTGGTTGCCGGGGCTCAGCCCCGGATCTTTTCTCGTTGCTTTTTTAAAAATTTTTTCCGCATCTGAAATAATGTTGATAAAATCCGTACTTTAACTTTCATTTGTCACTGTTTCGGTAGCTCGGTGGCTCACATTAATGTAAAGTTCAAATGCATTGTTGAGGCAACCGGGGAGTGAGAAAATAGCAGAAACAAGGTTCTTTTCTCTCTGGTCGCTGCTGGTATTTTTCTTTTTTCTATTTGTTTTTCAACAGGGGCTATAGCTGAGCTATAAAATCCTTGGGGGAGGAGGGGGACGGATAGTGACAGAAACTAAGAAGTTCTTTCTTCTACTGTCTTGTGTGAGCTTTCTAGTTTTTCCGAGTCCTTGCAAGAAAATACTATAGCCCTACCGAAGGCAAACAAGCTCATATACAGATCAATCGAGGTGTTTAAGGCCCATAAAGAGAGAGGAGGCATATACTGGAGAGAAGTACAGAGAGCCATAAAAGAGAAATATTTTAAAGAAGTTCCCTTAAAAATGAGTGGAAGGAAAAACAACGCATCGGAAATTAACAAAGGACAGTTCTATGAACAGAAGGTGCTTGACTGAGAAGGACACTGTGTACTCCGAAATGATGAAAATTATTTACCCTGAGTACTGGCCGCAAAATATTAATGTTGATTATAGCGAACAAGACTTGAAAGAATTGTGTGAATTGTTTTCTTTGTGTTTTCGAGAAACTATTCAAACTTATCGCGACTTTAAGGATAGTGGAGGCAGGAAGGTCTTGGGGAGAATGAAGGTACTAATGCAGTGTGTGCAAACGATACCAGTCAGCAATGCTGAGTGTGAAAGGGGTTTCAGTGTAATGAATAATGTTGTCACGCCAACTAGAAACGCGCTAACGGTTGGAAGTGTGTCATCTTTAATGACAATAAATAATAATGGTCCGCCATTGTCCGCAACCCCTCCCGTACGTTAAGCGCTGGATATTACAAGGAAGAAACATCGCCCTCTCAAGTTGCTAGGAAAGTAATCGAGGCAGAAGAAAAAAATCGAAGGAAGCTTTATAGAAACTACTGTGACTTAACTGCATCCATTGTCTTATAAGAGGTGAATTCAGCTATTTTGATATTATTATTCACATAAATATTATGTGAAAATTCTATGTTGTCATGACATTTGTTTGATTTGCGTTTGCACAAGTTTTCCCAACTCTATTTAATATGGAAGTGCCTGGAATTTTACAAGATTTGACTAAACCGCACACACACACATTATTTATATATATATATATATATATATATATATATATATATATATATATATATATATATATATATATATATATATGGTAGCCAGGAAAGGCCCCGGTACTTTTTTAGCATGAATTTAAAAACTGCCCTTACTGTATAATCTGTCAGGAAAGTAAATGTACACCTGTTTTTCGAGTATGGCATTCCTGCTCTCCATCCGTGGAGAGTATGAGAATAAATCAATCAAATGTTTACTGAGGGGCAAAAAGAAAAGTTTAATCTGAATAAGACATTGCAAAGGGACACAAGCTGTGAATACGAATAGTGCATAGTGTAAATAAAGGACGACACCGAAAGAGAAAGCCAGAAACAGCTGTTGAACTTAGAAAAAAGAGTAAAAATTGTTGAAGTGAGAACATAAAACATAAATACAAAAAATACGCCGAAAACTAAATGTTCATCATGCCGTGATCTTAGTGTAGTGGTTAAGGTGCTGGCTTACAAATGCAAAGGTCGCCAGTTCGAATCTTCGGTGAGGACATTTTTAAAAATTTTTTGTTTATAATATATGCAGCTCATGAGAGATGGTAAAAGAGGTCGTATTTAGTCTTTCGTAGCAATTATTATTGGTAATATTTAGTACTGATAATACTTTTTGTCTTTGCGTATTGTTTTTATTCTTGCCTTCATTTCAAAAGAGAAAAATATCCGAAAAAATGCCACCAAAATTCCTCATATTTTGAATGTAAACGCCATTTGCAATTAGTAAAGAATAAAAATTGAACGTTCCGATGTAGCCTGCAAAAAGTAAAAAGAAAAACATGGAAGTAGACCATACTCATGGTTATTAAAAATACAATTTCTACATGCCTTACACCTCCCGACCACGTTTCTACGTTAGCAAGTAAGAGGTTTGTGTTTAAGTTAGGCTGGTCAATACGTTTTGCAAAGGGGCCCGGTTTAGCTCTGACGCACCACAGGTGCGAGAAGGGAGCAAAACACTTTTTCTCTCTCCCTCTGTGTGTCTGTTTATCTATCTATCTGTATATATGTAACGCTATTTGTGAATGCCATAACCACCCTAATTTTCAGCGGATTGAGATGAAACTTGGCACAAACATTAATTGTTGAAATATCTTCAGTTCCTTAACCAGAATAATCAGACGAAAGTGTTCAAAATGGTGGTCCTTTAAACTCTAAAAAACTTCCAAGGGAACCAATTTCGCCCATAAATGGGTATTCAGAAAGTTTGAATAACTTTCCCTCTTCTACTGAAATATTTGTGTTCAGAGACTTATTGAAATATTGGACCCGATTAATCGCATAAAGAATGTTCACGCCCTTTTCGCTACGGTCAGGCTTTTTTTTTGCAGGAGGGGGTTATTTTCGTATCGGAACAAGATGATTGTTAGTGATTATATGAAATTACACATTGAAAGTGAAGTAACTTGTGAAACGTGTTATTTGAAAGAATAATATAATAAATGTGCTTTCCTCTAACACAGAGAACTGTAAATCATGTAATTCGAGTTCGGGAGCCTGAAAGGCGAGGAGTGTTATTTGATTTTCTTTTTAGTAACACATTGTATTGCAAATAAAGGTAGGCAACATTAGTGGTAAGTAAAGCAATAATAATAATAATAATAATAATAATAATAATAATAATAATAATAATAATAATAATAATAATAATAATAATAATAATAGGTGTTGTTTGTGGCAAGGCAATATCTTCCAATTGTAACGCCATATCTCCCTTTCAAACAAAATATTAGCAATTTATATCGAGAGAACGGGAAACTGTTGAGTGATGGGCGCAAAGTTGGACAGTATGCACTCATAGTACTCAGAAAAATAAGCGATTTCAATGAAAAATGAACGAAGAGTCATTGCCGTGGGTAGTCAAGGAGCCAAGCAGAGCCCTCTTTAGGCAAAATGTCGATAACTTATATCGAGAGAACAGGAGGTGATAGTGAGATGGGACCAACGGTGGACACCGTGGACCCATAAGGCGCATCGAAAAAATTAGGGGAGGGGCGGGCACCAGCCAGCCTTACTTATTTCCACCTAATAATATAAAATTATATTGTCGAAATACACACACAAGTTAGCTAGTAATATTTCATATTATTATTATTATTATTATTATTATTATTATTATTATTATTATTATTATTATTATTATTATTAATATTATTATTATTATTGACAGCGTCTTTTCATTACGTGTGCATGTTTGACATGAAGCCAAAGAGAAGATCCATCATTCGTAGAAAGAATAAGAATAGCCAGTTACTTTAATTGTGAACGACAGCGAAAAATACGAAGAGTGTGACAACCTTAGCGAGAAGAAATAATACTTTCTCTCAAATGGATAAAAAATCAAGCCGAGATAGATTCGAACTCGCATGGACGGCGCGAACAGCCAGTTCATTGTCCACTTTTTTTAACTGACTCACCGAACGTGTTTCAGTAACTTACTTATTGATAATTTTACTGGCTTCACTCGTTTAACTTGCTTTTTCTAATAACTTATAACGACAGGGACACGAACACAGAAACATCGAGGACAGTTAAAAATTATAGATGCTCTCCCGCCGGGAATCGAACCCGGGACACCATACACCAAAGGCGCACGTGCTAGCCACTAGACCTTCGGGCAGGGCACTGCTCACTCTCTGTGTCGTTAGGGATTACGACCACTGTATTGCAAGCTATCACTATCCGGAATTATTACTTTTCGGACTCCCGAAAGTAAAACCGGACAAATTCCGGAATTCGGAAAATTCCGATTTTGGAATAATTCCGGAATTCGGAAAAATCCAGAATTTAGAAATTTCTGATTTGTTTAACATTCCGGAATTCGGAAAAATCCGATTTTTTTTAAATCCGGAGTTTTTCTCAATTCCGTAATTTTCTAAATTCCGGATTCTTTCCGAGTTCCGAAATTATTCTGAATTCCGGAGTTTAACTGAATTTCATAATTTTCCGAAATCTGGAAAGTGAAAGTTCCGCTTCCAAAAAATGAATTTATTTTGGTTAATATGAATCGTGGCGGAAATAAGTCTTTGACCAGGTAATGGCGACTTCTTTGAAAGAAATGGGGTGTATGAGATTTCAATCTGTCATATTTGTAGTTTCGTGTGGTGAAAATATAAACTTGTGAACCAGCGGTTTAAGAACAACTCAAGTTATTAATGTAAACTTTGCCGACTTCATAAAGGAAATACGAAAGACATTTTGAATCGAAGAAATATATCATACAAGTTTGCAAGCGGAGACAAAGAAACCTTACGTAAGCAGACTAAAAACGAATCTTTTACCGCATAGCGATCGCGATTGAGTGGTCAAGGTGCTTGTGCGAATGCACACTGTAATGTTTTATTTATTTATTTATTTATTTATTTTACTTTAGGATTTTTGATTGCGATTGATCAGCGATAACATATGTTTTATTATATTCAGATATTTGAATACTCGGATGTTTCAATATTTGAACTATCAAATCTTCAGGAATAATAATAATAATTAACTAATAATAATTATTATTATCTCGAAGAAGATTAAAAGCTAGGAGCTAATTATCGCTCAGGTCATACCATTACAAGCAGAAGCGTGACATTTGGAAAGAATATTTCGGTTTGGTTTAATGTTGCTCACAAGAAGAGGACTTTCTCATCTCGTTTCTAAAACAAATAGAAAAACATGAGAATTAACATTTTACATTCGAGACGGTGTAACCGGCTGGAGTTCGAGTCGCTGTTCGGGCGCTATTTATTTGTAACCGGCAGGGTTTCAAGTCGCTGTTCGGGCGTCCATTTATTTGTAACCGCCTGTAGTTCTGTTCGCTGTCCTCGGCTCGTGGTATTACCAATAAGTATACTCCTGATACTTTAACTTACCTGGACAGGACGACGAAGACCTCTCCAAGAAAGGTTACAAACTGTTTCCCAAAAAGCTCGTCGGTCTCAATAATGAGATGAGCATTAGGCGCCGAGGGGTTCGGGTGTCTCGTCTCGAAAACCTCACGGACGATCAGACGGTCATCCAGACCATAACGCACACAAACATCACTCATACAAACAACGAAAACACACTGGATTAATTGACACTATACTTATTTATTAGAACACTATTTTGAAAAAGAAATAGCGAAGAGGAATGGATACAACACTAGACACTGAGGATATATATCAATTTTAGTCGCTGAAATCACGCTTTGCCCTTTTCGGGTAATATAGCCCTTTATATATATATATGATTACGATTGAGATATCACTACAAATTCTTCTCTCACACCCTTGACATACTTGGGGGGTAGCACTGGGGAAAAGTTGTCTGGATCGTCCCACGATGAATCCAGTTGTTACGCTGAACAGTCCTGCAGCGTAAAGGTGAATCTTCAGCAAACACACAAAAGAAGATCTCCACAATGGAATACAGATATTGGAGGGTGCGTATATAACTTTTTACACGCACAAGGTCAGCGGACCTGGGATTTCACTAGTTGGGGCTAGCCGTAAGAAATCGTCCTTCACCGGCTAAATAGCTTGTGCCCCTTCACAAAACTTAACCAACGCAACGGGCGTGGTGGTTGCGTACAACACCGGAGTCGAACTCCCTAAGCATCCAAGCTCAAGCTACGGGTTGCAATGATCAACGGAAAAGTGTTGGCAGTTCATTTCGAAAATCACTCAGTTACTCACCTGTATGCACATACAAACAGAATATAGAAAACAATTTATGTTAATTTTAGTCAACTGCCTATAATGCACTAGACACGGCGATAACACTGGCGTGAGAAAGTACAGATAACGGGTTACGAAACAACACAGTTTGTGCCACTTTGGCTACTGGGACATCTGGTCAGCAAGTATTTCTCTAATCTATTGTAATGTTTCCATAAGCGATTAAAGAAAGCACTTAATTCAGTTCCCAATAACTGCAGAATATATACTGTGCATATAATGAGTCAGGGAGAAACACTGAAATGGTTAGTCACTAACTGAAATGTTCTCAGCAAAAGCAATGTTTTAAATGTATATATGAAAAAACGATGAAGGATTTCTTTGTCCAATTGTGTGGGAAAGAAGCAATTCCCACCAAAGAAAGAACTTATGTGCGTTGCAGAATAAAGTATAAATCGAAAATAATAATCACTGTCTTCACGAAATATACAGGGCGTCCACAAAAAATACTTCTATAACCTGGTGGCGGTTATAGATTTGGGGTCCGGAAGGGAACGACCTGTTAAGTGCACACGTAGACAGGTTGAGAACCCTTGGCCGTCTGACGAAGTATGAATAAAATTAGGTTTTTCACCTGAAAATTTAAAATAAGTTAGTTGGCAACACTGTCATATGGTGTGAGACTTACGTGTATGAACGTTGAATGGTTTTTCACCTGAAAAAGGGCTATTTAAAATAGTTAAATAACTTGTCCACTCACTACAACATGATGAGGTTCCTGCATGAGCAATGTCCAATCCAAGTGTTCCATGAAGTAATAAGATCCTCTTGAACAATTGGTGCAATTGGGTTTCCTTATCTTCCGTTTCTTCACATGTTGAAACCATGCTGTATTCCTGTGTGAGTATCCTCCATGATTCTCCAACGATGAGTTGATGAGGGGAGAATTGGAGATTTTTTTTTAAACACTGGTGCGAGAAACGAGGTATGGTGGAAACACCTGTATGATAACTTAAAAAAAAAATCGCAGAAAGCGTTTGTAGTGCTATTATTTTTTTTAACACGCAAATACTTATCGTAAAATGTTTAAGTGTTCCGTTTCGATCACTTTATTTGATATAATATGAGGTAAATACGTTATAGGGCTATTTAAATGCTTTTTAAAAAAAAAAAACACTAATAAATTCTTTTCGTAAAATGTTTAAGTGTTCCGTTTCGATCACTTTATTTTGAGCAATATGAAATAAATATACACACTCAATAACTATTCATGAAAGCATCGACCTAAAGAATTATCAAATATCTCAATAAAAATTAGTAAATATACTGATATCTGTATTTAAAATATCAAAATGTGAATGGATAAGCAAATAGCAAACATGTTAAAGGTACTAAAATATTAAAATTATTGTTCAAGTTTCGATATCACTGTGATATATTTGAAAAATATGAAAATCATTGAAAAAGTAAAATGAATGGAAGTATAAACACATGATAAACTCACAATATATAAACAAAATAAGATTTTCACCTGTATGTCCCTTTTTTTTAACTGTGCCTCGTGTTGTTTGGCAGAAAAGAACGAAAAATCGTTTTTCAACAATAAGAAAAAAATAAACTTAAGTGTCAAAGATGACGTTCATAGTAATTCCAAGAAATAAGCATGATTCTGCATATCAAAGTAAAGATCGTGACTTTGTTGACATGTATGAAGGAAATTCGGCACGCCATAAGATCAAATGCCATCTGCTCGTCGTGAAAATCGAGACTTTAATTCAGTAATGCTCAATACAACAAATGGTTTCATTCTGAAACAAAGTTATTATTAGCGTAGGCCTAGAATAATGGTTGTTGTTCAGTTCCAAAAACGTAAACATTGTAGGGTTACCAGAATAGATGGGTATTATCTGCAAAAAAATTATTAATAAAGTGTTGAAAACTATTCAATATTGATCCAAGTTTTTCGAAGGTCTGAATCAAGGAAGTTGACTCACTAGTCCAAACATTCCTGAAAATAAATGGTTATTACGCCATGAATTGACCAAAACCATAGGTGGGAAAAATGTGTAATATTACACGTACTTACACACGAAATATGCCATCGACACCTGCGAGGCAGAATGAGAAACGAGAAAAGGCCTGCAACCATAGGCACTTACAAAATGTTTCTGCACAAAACTGAAATATAAACATTAATATTCAGTAAACTACGCGTATGTTCCCTGGAACATAACATACGTCTTCCACCTAGAAAAAATGTGTAAACACACAAGATACAAATGCTTTCGTAGCATCGTAAAGATATGTCTCTATAAGACAAAATACATGAGACCTACTTAAAGAAAAACATGGGATACAAACAAAAATATAGTCAACGACATTACACTCTCTGGTCGGTCTGAAACATCAAGATAAAATTCCCTACAAAACAGCTGCAACAAGCTTCCTTAGGCATCTTCGCTACAAATATTCAAAATGATCTTATTAACGCATTAAAATTCAGTCATCGAGCATACGAAATAATTGACAGAAAATAATTTTCATAAATCATTATAACTTCATGCTGTTGGAAAGAAAATAAGTTTATTTTTCGGGATCTATATCGAATTCGAATAGTTTCTAGGACATACTGGAAATAAAATACAATTTTCTCAAAATTAAAATGAAAATAAACATTACAACTCATTAGCATACAAGTACACAATATAGTTACGATTCATAAACATTAAAATATTCACTAGAATATTACTAGACAATAAAATATACTCAAAATATTTAACCTAAGAATACGCATACTTAGTTACGGATACCATAAAGGAAGAAGGGAAATGAAAACTATATTTTGCGATTGATGGCGAAAATACAGTTAGCTATGGAATATCCAATGGATTAGCCACATCCATTTTTGCAACAGATCTGCAATTCCAGGAAATATTGCCTCCCTGAAAAAAAATATTTATATTTATCCCCATAAAATATCCTACCCGAAGAAGTTTCCCTACGGTCGTTCAGTGGTCTAGAGAAGACGAAAAAAATGTTAATTAGAAATTACAAGAAAATATAGAAGTTAAACATATTTCCGCATATATATTAATATGAGGGGAAAAACGACCGTTCACCATCAGAATATCTGTTCATATAGTTCCTTCTACAATAAAAAGATTACTGCTTTCGTTCGAAGAATTATACTATTCACACGACATTCCTGCACACTCTATTACCAACAAGGAGATGCCGGTTATCACTTGTTTAAGGCTTAGCCTACTTTCCGTTCTAAACTTTTCTCTTCGAACAAAATATATCATGTCACATCCTGGAAATTCAAATAAAGTCAAAATCGGGTAAATGACGTAAATGAGGTTCAATAAAATTACAGTAAACACTTCAAAATGAAAACGAAAATCTAAGATTAACACTGAAAGGAAATTTAACATTGATTATAAGTGTAAAATTCCATATTCTACGCATGAGATTACGTACTAAGTTTCATTTACAAATACAGAAATATATACATAACTAACAACTAAAAATTTTCTTATCTATACATTCTCCTTTTCTTAAAAGGAAATCAAACTAATTGTGGGTCATACGTATGATAACATGTTTAAGAATTTGGAAAGTGGGAAGGGATTCTAAAAAGATTTTTTTAAAAATAAAACAATAGAAATATATTATAACGCTAAAATATCTTCCCACTAGCTGAGGTACGGATATCTCGCCAAGATATCAAATTGCTTTTAAAATGCAATTCCCCTACGTATGTGATTACATACTAAATTTTAATTATAAACGTATAACTATATATATAAGTAACAACTAAAATTTTTCTGATCCTGCGCATCTGGATACATTCTTCTTTTTTTTTCTAAAAGAAAATCAAATATTTATTGTAAATAACATGTAGTAACATATTTAAGAATTTCGAAAGTGGGAAGGGATCCTAAAAGATTTTTTTTTTTAATTTTAAAAAACAATAGAAATATATTATAACGCTAAAATATCTTCCCACTAGCTGGGGATACGGAACTGCGCTACTAGTTCAAGATTGCTTTTGGATAAATGCAATCTCCCTACGTATGTGATTCGTTAATTATTTACTAAAAGATCTAAATTCGAACATCTGAAATAAAACAAGAAAAAATTAATGACATTAAACTAATAGTAAGTCAGTGATAAGGTTTGCAACACAAATGCACAGCTGACTGAGGTATGAAGTGCTACACGGAGCAAAGACACACACATACACAGACACAAAGAATCAATCAGCTGTGTGTCGTCCGTCATTCATCGACATTAACAGGTGATCGAAAATGCAGCGATTATCTTATCAAAATAAAGAAAGAAAAACATGTTATCTGCTCTTTGCTGAACAGTTAAAAGCTGGAAGCAAAAAGGAGTTTTAAAAACAATGCGTACACAGGTACACAGGTACACAGGTGTGTACAATGCGTACACAGGTACACCTGTCGTACACAGGTGTTCTGATCAAAAACTAAAAGCAAAAAGGAAGAAAAATGAATGAATGTCTGTCGCTTAAAAGTTGAAAGAAAGATTAAAAGAAATGCATTGCTTTCCTGGCAGAAAAATTTGTATCAACACACAAAGTCTTGGTTGCCTTTTTTTCTATGATTACTGTTTCTACTTTGATAATTACGGTTTGTTCGTCTATTCCTACAGCGGTCACCTCTATGTACAAATCTATGCTTAATGTCACACAAATTGCGGTTCCTGTCTCGTTTGTGAGAACTCAGGTTACGTGGCCGTGATTTACGACTTCTTTTGTATCTGTTACTACCTTTTCGAGTGCGGTCTTGGTTCTGATTCCCTTTAAATTTCGTATTGTTTACGATCTGAACTTGGTATCTTTGCTTATTACAATAACTGTAACTTCGTTTACGCTTTTTCTCTCTGTAGTTTGTGGTAGTTTGTTTTGTGCGCTTACGACCTCTGTCGTCTACAATCATATGTTCGTGATTTTCACTACTACTATTACTACAAGTGGTGCTGCTAGATACTGAATGAATAAAATCATTATCGGATTTGTTACGAGGTTGGTTGAGACTACCTGTCTCTGGTTGGAGTTCAGATTCCTGCGTTTCCTTTTCATTAGGAATATTAGTCTCTATCTCAGGTTTCAATTGCAATGTTTTGTTTACACTAGGAATATCAGTCGCTAACTGAGGTTCAATTTACGGTGTTTCGTATCCAGTAGGAACATCTGACTGTAACTGGGGTTCACATTCCGCTGTTTTGTTTTCAGCATTTTCCGTTTGCTGACTATTTTCCCGAAACACATCCCGTAAAGCGTCTACCTTCTGACCTAATCCACTCTTTAGTTCTTTTTCTAATCTATCAATATTCTCTTTATTACTTTGTTCTAATCTAGCTAGGTTTTCTTTATTCTCAGCACGGGACTCTTTAAAATCAACTTTCCTTCCCTTTATGTATCTCTCAATTCTTTCATTATTTTTATCTAGTTTTCGTTCTAACCTAGCAAAATGCTTTTGAAAAACTGAAGCTATCTTAGTAAACAAATCTGCTTCGTTGTATGCCATCTTGAACAACACAAAGCTTAAAACATACAATTAGAATAAAATATGCTATCACAAAACATATTTTTAAAATCACCTGAAAGAGAACTTTTCTTTTTCTGATTACTAGTTCTATGCTGGAAAAGAAGTGATATATTAAAATATTTATCTTATGAGTATTCGAGCACCAACGGTCTCGATTCGGGTCGGTAGTTCGGGCGTCATTTATTTGTAACCGGCTGGGTGTCGAGTCGCTGTTCGGGCGTCATTTATTTGTAACCAACTAGAGGTCGTGGTCCATGTTCGGGCAGCTATTTATTTGTAACCGCCTGTAGTTCTGTTCGCTGTCCTCGGCACGTGGTATTACCAATAAGTATACTCCTGATACTTTAACTTACCTGGACAGGACAACGAAGACCTCTCCAAGAAAGGTTACAAACTGTTTCCCAAAAAGCTCGTCGGTCTCAATAATGAGATGAGCATTAGGCGCCGAGGGGTTCGGGTGTCTCGTCTCGAAAACCTCACGGACGATCAGACGGTCATCCAGACCATAACGCACACAAACATCACTCATACAAACAACGAAAACACACTGGATTAACTGACACTATACTTATTTATTAGAACACTATTTTGAAAAAGAAATAGCGAAAAGGAATGGATACAACACTAGACACTGAGGATATATATCAATTTTAGTCGCTGAAATCACGCTTTGCCCTTTTCGGGTAATATAGCCCTTTATATATATATATGATTACGACTGAGATATCACTACAAATTCTTCTCTCACACCCTTGACACACTTGGGGGGTAGCACTGGGGAAAAGTTGTCTGGATCGTCCCACGATGAATCCAGTTGTTACGCTGAACAGTCCTGCAGCGTAAAGGTGAATCTTCAGCAAACACACAAAAGAAGATCTCCACAATGGAATACAGTTATTGGAGGGTGCGTATATAACTTTTTAAACGCACAAGGTCAGCGGACCTGGGATTTCACTAGTTGGGGCTAGCCGTAAGAAATCGTCCTTCACCGGCTAAATAGCTTGTGCCCCTTCACAAAACTTAACCAACGCAACGGGCGTGGTGGTTGCGTACAACACCGGAGTCGAACTCCCTGAGCATCCAAGCTCAAGCTACGGGTTGCAATGATCAACGGAAAAGTGTTGGCAGTTCATTTCAAAAATCACTCAGTTACTCACCTGTATGCACATACAAACAGAATATAGAAAACAATTTATGTTAATTTTAGTCAACTGCCTATAATGCACTAGACACGGCGATAACACTGGCGTGAGAAAGTACAGATAACGGGTTACGAAACAACACAGTTTGTGCCACTTTGGCTACTGGGACATCTGGTCAGCCCGTATTTCTCTAATCTATTGTAATGTTTCCATAAGCGATTAAAGAAAGCACTTAATTCAGTTCCCAATAACTGCAGAATATATACTGTGCATATAATGAGTCAGGGAGAAACACTTAAATGGTTAGTCACTAACTGAAATGTTCTCAGCAAAAGCAATGTTTTAAATATATATATGAAAAAACGATGAAAGACTTCTTTGTCCAATTGTGTAGGAAAGAAGCAATTCCCACCAAAGAAAGAACTAATGTGCGTTGCAGAATAAAGTATAAATCGAAAATAATAATCACTGTCTTCACGAAATATACAGGGCGTCCACAAAAAATACTTCTATAACCTGGTGGCGGTTATAACGGGTCAAGGCTAACTCAAAATTTTCGTCTCTCTTTGGAGATGAGAATCGAGACGAGACGAAAAGTATCGTAAACATTTCCCTTCTTGTCTCGATTCTCGAAATAGTGTATGTCCATTCTTTAAGTAACAATTGCTCTGTAGACTGAATCTCATAGGCTATTTCGTTACATTATATTTCAGAGCTCATTGAATTATGCTCTGTGTAGGTATTTTGTAGCAAAGCTTTTATATTTACCTCTGCATATCCTAAAAATTAGTTTATTATATGCCTTACTGTTGCGTGATATTCGGTTACATTTATTATAGTTATTTTCCTTAAAACATACAGTAGAATACTTTCTACATGAAACTTCAATGGAACGTTGGTTTAAAATGTTGGTAGTTGCAGAGGTGTGTCTTGAAGCAGTAGCGTAGCCAGGATGTGTTTGGGGGAGGGCAAGTGCTGTTATAGGCACATATAGAAAAATTACAAACAAAAAATATATAAACATAAAAATATATAAAAAATTACAAACATCAAAGTACCAAGTACATTATCGGACCTCTTTGGGAGGAGCGGCCCCTCCGCCCCCCCCTTCCCTACGCCACTGTCTTGAAGGTACGGAACCCTTTCCCCGAAATCTCTACTTTTAAGTAAGTTTTGCCAAATTTCAACGGCAAGTTTAAAACTTTTATTATTATTATTATTATTATTATTATTATTATTATTATTATTATTATTATTATTATTATTATTATTATTATTATTATTATTATTATATCAACACCGTGTATAATCTTTAAAAGATATACGGTTTGTATCTGAATAGTAAAAGCTAATTGACTGTCGATCTCGGTCGTCGAGAAGTCTTCAGGAGGGAAGGACATCGGTCACGTTCTGGGTTTGAGTTCCGAAGGGGCAAGTTTTCGGGCTCGAGCCAAAAATTGTTAAAAGTTATAGGCTTCAGCCAAACATGTTCAAAAAAGCTGGGACCGGGTTTAGGCTTCTCAAGGGCTCGAGCGGCTCGGCTTACAGCTCATTCACTATCGAACCGAACCAAGAAGTGGGCCGAGCAACAGCTCACCCAACCGAGCCGATTTGAGCCATCGGCTTAGTTGAGCTGAATCGAAAGGTGCCGATGGACTAATTTCAACTTAGCTGGCTTGAACCGGTTCACATGAGCCGAGTAGGGGACCTATCCCAACCGAGAAAGCTCGAGCCATCGGCTCAATTGAGCTGAGTCGATGGCTCGTTCCAACTGAGCCGGCTCGGGTCATCGGCTCATCCCAACCGAGCCGACTGGAGCTGTTCGCTCAGTTGATACGAGCCGAGCCGGTTGATATGGCTACCCGAGTTGGTCTTCTGCTTGAGCTCAAAAATTCGACAGTGCAGGTCTCAGCCTTGATTTTAAGAACAACAGTATATACTTATATTGGTGATTACGACATTTGAGGGTGTCTCGTAATAATAAAAAAAAAACCTTGTCTTCTCGTAATTTAGACGAGATACACAAAAATTGCCCCACGAGATGCACTAGAATTACGAGACGGGACGCACCCCTGTCGTGAGCAGCACTAAAAATTATTCCACATTAGTGGTTACATTTCTCATGGCTTTCGCTTTCCAGTCTAATAAGGCCATTATTTAAACGAGCTGAACGAGCGAGCGAGCCATTATCAAACTCGACTCAACGCGAAACTCGCCCTGGAAAACAGCTTGACCTTGATCGCTACGCGGTAAACGATTCGTCTTTAGTCTGGTTACGTTAGGTTTCTTTGTCTCCGCTTGGAAACTTGTATGTTATATTTTTTCGATTCAAAATGTCTTTCGTATTTCTTTTATGATGTCCGAAAAGTTTACATTAATAACTTGAGTTTTCCTTAAACCGTTGGTTCACAAGTTTATATTTTCTCCACACGAAACTACAAATATGACAGATTGAATTCTCATACTCTATTTCTTTCAAAGGAGTCGCCATTACCTAGTCAAAGACATTCCACCACGATTCATATTAACCAAAATAAATTCATTTTTTGGAAGCGGAACTTTCACTTTCCGGATTTCGGAAAATTATGGAATTCAGTTAAACTCCATAATTCAGAAGAATTCCGGAACTCGGGAAGAATCCGGAATTTAGAAAATTCCGGAATTGAGAAAAACTCCGGATTTCGAAAAAAATCCGGATTGTTCCGAATTCCGGAATGTTAACGAAATCAGAAATTTCTAAATTCCGGATTTTTCCGAATTCCGGAATTATTCCAAAATCGGAATTTTCCGAATTGCGAAATTTGTCCGGTTTTACCTTTGGGAGTCCGGAAAGTAATAATTCCGGAATTGGCTATCTCTAGTTTATACACAACCTTTCAGAAAACTAAGCTAGTAGCTGTCTACAAACAAACAAGCAATGCAAAGCATTTTGTATCCTGCAATACGTCATGTATTGAAATCCGACAGCAGTTTCAGTATCTATCCAGAAATTGCATGTATCTAGTTACTGGAAGCTGAGGTATGAAGAATTGTATTGTATCTTAACTTTTTGTGTCTTATACAACCATGCAAACCACTGAAAATCTAAACGGCTTTCGTTAAATCCAAGTTGTAGTACTCAATGTTAAATCCATTTGTGTCTGTATGATCGTGATACTAAAGCTTACTATATGACAGCGTTAGTAAGTCTTTCTCTGCTCTCCCGTAAAGTTGTGATACGATCTACTACAGAATAAAGAACCAATTATCAATTTAACGAAGTTGTTGTAATACTACACATCTGCTTTCGCCTCTGTCAACTCTGGTCGATCTCGTTGACTCGACATATTTGCTTTTTTATACCACTTTCTTCGTTTACTGAACTAAACAGTAACTATTCTGAAATATACTACTGCGCATGCCTGGTAGATAAATATTTCTAATGCCAATAGTTTCCGTTTTGTCCAAGGAATGTTCTTTTTCTTATTCCCAGCATGACACTTTTATTACATTATATGAAGATGATGTAGGTCTAAATACCTCATGTATTACATAGAATGTAGGTTTAACTCTTCCAGCAAAGAAGAAACATGTGATCATAGTATACAACCCACAGAAGTGATAGCTTGCAATACAGTGGTCGTAATCCCTAACGACACAGGAGTGAACAGTGTCCTGCCCGCTGGTCTAGTGGCTAGCACGTGCGCCTTTGGTGTATGGTGTCCCGGGTTCGATTCCCGGCGGGAGAGCATCTATGATTTTTTAACTGTCCTCGATGTTTCTCTGTTCGTGTCCCTGTCGTTATAAGTTATTAGAAAAAGCAAGTAAAATTAGCAATAAGTAAGTTACTGAAACACGTTCGGTGAGTCAGTTTTAAAAAAAAAGTGGACAATGATCAGGCTGTTCGCACCGTCCATGCGAGTTCGAATCTATCTCGGCTTGATCTTTTATCCAATTGAGAAAGTAACTGGCTATTCGTATTCTTTCTACGAATGATGGATCTTCTCTTTGGCTTCACGTCAAACATGCACACGTAATGAAAAGACGCTGTCGATAATAATAATAATAATAATAATAATAATAATAATAATAATATGAAATATTACTAGCTAACTCGTGTGTGTATTTCGACAATATAATTTTATATTATGTGGAAATAAGTAAGGCTGGCTGGTGCCCGCCCCTCCCCTAATTTTTTCGATGCGCCTTATGGGTCCACGGTGTCCAACGTTGGTCCCATCTCACTATCACCTCCTGTTCTCTCGATATAAGTTATCGACATTTTGCCTAAAGAGGGCTCTGTTTGGCTCCATGACTACCCACGGCAATGACTCTTCGTTCATTTTTCATTGAAATCGCTTATTTTTCTGAGTACTATGAGTGCATACTGTCCAACTTTGCTCCCATCACTCAACAGTTTCCCGTTCTCTCGATATAAATTGCTAATATTTTGTTTGAAAGGGAGATATGGCGTTACAATTGGGAGATATTGCCTTGCCACAAACAACACCTATTATTATTATTGTTATTATTATTATTATTATTACTATTATTATTATTATTATTATTATTATTATTATTATTATTATTATTATTATTGCTTTACTTACCACTAATGTTGCCTACCTTTATTTGCAATGCAATGTGTTACTAAAAAGCAAATCAAATAACACTCCTCTATATTCAGGCTCCCGAACTCGAATTACATGATTTACAGTTCTCTGTGTTAGAGGAAAGCACATTTATTATATTATTCTTTCAAATAACACGTTTCACAAGTTACTTCAGTTTCAATGTGTAATTTCATATCATCACTAACAATCATCTTGTTCCGATACGAAAATAACCCCCTCCTGCAAAAAAAAAAAAAAAAAAAAAAAGCCTGACCGTAGCAAAAAGGGCGTGAACGTTCTTTATGCGATTTATCGGGTCCAATATTTCAATAAGTCTCTGCACACAAATATTTCAGTAAAGGAGGGAAAGTTATTCAAACTTTCTGAATACCCATTTATGAGCGAAATTTGGTTCCCTTGGAAGTTTTTAAGAGTTTAAAGGACCGCCATTTTGAACACTTTCGTCTGATTATTCTGGTTAACGAACTGAAGATATTTCAACAATTAATGTTTGTGTCAAGTTTCATCTCAATCCGCTGAAAATTAGGGTGGTTATGGCATTCACAAATAGTGTTATATATATACAGATAGATAGATAAACAGACACACGGAGGGAGAGAGAAAAAGTGTTTTGCTCCCTTCTCGCACCTGTGGTGCGTCAGAGCTAAACCGGGCCCCTTTGCAAAACGTATTGACCAGCCTAACCTAAACACAAACCTCTTACTCGCTAACGTAGAAACGTGGTCGGGAGGTGTAAGGCATGTAGAAATTGTATTTTTAATAACCATGAGTATGGTCTACTTCCATGTTTTTCTTTTTACTTTTTGCAGGCTACATCGGAACGTTCAATTTTTATTCTTTACTAATTGCAAATGGCGTTTACATTCAAAATATGAGGAATTTTGGTGGCATTTTTTCGGATATTTTTGTCTTTTGAAATGAAGACAAGAATAAAAGCAATACGCAAAGACAAAAAGTATTATCAGTACTAAATATTACCAATAATAATTGCTGCGAAAGACTAAATACGACCTCTTTTACCATCTCTCATGAGCTGCATGTATTATAAACAAAACATTTTTAAAAATGTCCTCATCGATGATTCGAACTGGCGACCTTTGCATTTGTAAGCCAGCACCTTAACCACTACACCAAGATCATGGCATGGTGAACATTAATTTTCGGCGTATTGTTGTGTTTTTGTTTTATGTTCCCACTTCAACAAATTTTACTCTTTTTCCTAAGTTTAATAGCTGTTTGTGGCTTTCTCTTTCGGTGTCGTACTTTATTTTAACTATGCACTATTCGTACTCACAGCTTGTATCCCTCTGCAATGTCTTATTCAGATTAAACTTTTCTTTTTGCCCCTCAGTAAACATTTGATTGATTTAATTCTCATACTCTCCACGGATGGAGAGCAGGAATGCCAGACTCGAAAAACAGGTGTACATTTACTTTCCTGACAGATAATACATCCCATTATCCCTTAAAGCCACTTTTAAGGTAAAATAAAATAACGAAAGTTTTGGTTTGTTTCAGTTTACCGCCCCACGGTTATGCCATGATGACTAAAGGAGACTTGGACTTACTGATTATAACGGAATCTGGACCACTTTTTCCGTTCAACTGTATCCCACCGGGAACCGAATCCACGCGTGCCGTAGGCAAGCTTGTTAGCCACTAGACCAAACGGATGTCCAAAATAACGAAATTAAATATTAAATGAAATATAGTAGTAGGCCCCCGCGTATATTGCGCCGAGTCAGCAAAAATTTTTGTGACGTCATAGGTCAAAGGTCAATGACCTTGGCCCGGGGTCAATGACCTAGGGGTACCTAGGACCACCCCCTCTAAATTCTGGTGGGGGTACCATGGCCCACCCCCTAAATTTTGGCAGGGGTACATAGGACCACCCCCCTTAAATTTTGGAAATTGCCAAATCTAAAAATTTGGTATGGTAGCCTAAGACCATAGTATGTACCTCTATCAGTATTGGGGGTCTATGTCGTTCCCTTTTATGGGTAAAAAATTGCCATAAAGTCAAATTTCGGGGGTTTTTGACCTAATTTATCCCCTTGGATGAGGTGTTATTACCTTATATAGTTATATGGGCGTATACAGGGGTTCATTACCTTTCATAAGACATGGGTACATTAATGCAACCCTTGAAAAATTTGGGAGGGGTACCTTGGCCCACCCCTTCAATTTTGGAAGTTGCCCAATTTCAACATTTGGTATTATAGTACAGGACCCTAATATCTATTATGATAAATTTGGGTGGTCCACCTCAATTCCTTCTAGGGGTACAAAATTGCCAAAAAATATAAACGTAAGCAATACGTTATACCACGTGTTTGGTTTTTGGCTCAATTTATCCCTTTTGATGAGGTGTTATTACCCTATATGGTTATATGGGCGTATACAGGGGTCCATTCCCTTTCATAAGATATGGGTATATTAATACACCCCTTGAAAAATTTGGGAGGGGTACCTTGGCCCACCCCTTAAATTTTGGAAATTGCCAAATCTAAAAATTTGGTATGGTAGCCTAGGACCACAGTATGTACCTCTATCAGTATTGGGGGTCAATGTCGTTCCCTTTCATGGGTAAAAAATTGCCTAAAATTCACATTTCGGAGGTTTTTGACCTAATTTATCCCCTTGGATGATGTGTTATTACCCTATATAGTTATATGGGCGTATACAGGGGTCCATTACCTTTCATAAGACATGGGTATATTAATGCACCCATTGAAAAATTTGGGAGGGGTACCTTGGCCCAACCCCTTAAATTTTGGAAATTGCCCAATTTAAACATTTGGTATTATAGTATAGGACCCTAATATG
>NW_027656345.1:0-100000 GCF_964235325.1 Thermobia domestica | reverse complement strand
CCTATACATTACAAGAAAAAGGTTTAAGAAATGAAGTTAGTACCTGTAGTTATATATGGAGGAATGGAACCCTTGCAGTATTGATGAGACCACGTATCACTCACCCTAAGTAGAAAACGTACGTCTTTAACCACAAATTTCTTCAATTTTCTTCAAAACTATACTAGTTGGTATAAATATGTTGTTAGGCAACATCTCAACAATATAACATATGTCATTTTTATATATATTATATTGTTGAGCACTCTTCCTAACTGCTATATATTTCAGGCTATATCTCCGAAACTTCTGAACATATTTTAATGCAATAAAGCTCAGATTGAAGAGTTTACACTCTTTCTGATATGAATGCAAGCAGAGCCCCCTACCGTAAAAGGAAAGTTATGTTGTGTATATCATATCTTGCACTGTTTTTTTCTTTTTACAGAACATAACACATTTCATTCCATGATATGTCTCATTGCCTCATAACAATATGGCTGACGAATGACAACCGAGGAAAAAGAACATGTACCGTTCAGATTTGCATACAGGGCACTCGCTAATTGGTGCAATTTCTTAATTTTTTGAAAAAAAAAAATAGTAATTGTTATACTAGGGTTTCGAATTTTGCTTCACCCTGTATATTTTTTTCATACAGCAACCAAATATACTAACTAAGTGTTGGAAACATCATAAAGGGGAAAGAAAACCTATACATTACAAGAAAAAGGTTTAAAAAATGAAGTTAGTACCTGTTGTTATATATGGAGCAGTGGAACCCTTGCAGTATTGATGAGACCACTTATCACTCATCCTAAGTAGAAAACGTACGTCTTTAACCACAAATTTCTTCAATTTTCTTCCAAACTATACTAGTTGGTATAAATATGTTGTTAGGCAACATCTCAACAATATAACATATGTCATTTTTATATATATTATATTGTTGAGCACTCTTCCTAACTGCTATATATTTCAGGCTATATCTCCGAAACTTCTGAACATATTTTAATGAAATAAAGCTCAAATTGAAGAGCAGTACATTCTTTCTGACACGAATGCAAGCAGAGCCCCCTACCGTAAATGGAAAGTTATCTTGTGTATATCATATCTTGCACTGTTTTATTCTTTTTACAGAACATAACACATTTCATTTCATGATATGTCTCATTGCCTCATAACAATATGGCTGACGAATGACAACCGAGGAAAAAGAACATGTACCGTTCAGATTTGCATACAGGGCACTCGCTAATTGGTGCAATTTCTTCATTTTTTGAAAAAAAAAATAATAATTGTTATACTACGGTTTTGAATTTTGCTTCACCCTGTATATTTTTTTCATACAGCAACCAAATATACTAACTAAGTGTTGGAAACATCATAAAGGAGAAAGAAAACCTATACATTACAAGAAAAAGGTTTAAGAAATGAAGTTAGTACCTGTAGTTATATATGGAGGAATGGAACCCTTGCAGTATTGATGAGACCACGTATCACTCACCCTAAGTAGAAAACGTACGTCTTTAACCACAAATTTCTTCAATTTTCTTCAAAACTATACTAGTTGGTATAAATATGTTGTTAGGCAACATCTCAACAATATAACATATGTCATTTTTATATATATTATATTGTTGAGCACTCTTCCTAACTGCTATATATTTCAGGCTATATCTCCGAAACTTCTGAACATATTTTAATGCAATAAAGCTCAGATTGAAGAGTTTACACTCTTTCTGATATGAATGCAAGCAGAGCCCCCTACCGTAAAAGGAAAGTTATGTTGTGTATATCATATCTTGCACTGTTTTTTTCTTTTTACAGAACATAACACATTTCATTCCATGATATGTCTCATTGCCTCATAACAATATGGCTGACGAATGACAACCGAGGAAAAAGAACATGTACCGTTCAGATTTGCATACAGGGCACTCGCTAATTGGTGCAATTTCTTCATTTTTTGAAAAAAAAAATAATTGTTATACTACGGTTTTGAATTTTGCTTCACCCTGTATATTTTTTTTTCATACAACAACCAAATATACTAACTAAGTGTTGCAAACATCATAAAGGAGAAAGAAAACCTATACATTACAAGAAAAAGGTTTAAAAAATGAAGTTAGTACCTGTCGTTATATATGGAGCAATGGAACCCTTGCAGTATTGATGAGACCACGTATCACTCATCCTAAGTAGAAAACGTACGTCTTTAACCACAAATTTCTTCAATTTTCTTCAAAACTATACTAGTTGGTATAAATATGTTGTTAGGCAACATCTCAACAATATAACATATGTCATTTTTATATATATTATATTGTTGAGCACTCTTCCTAACTGCTATATATTTCAGGCTATATCTCCGAAACTTCTGAACATATATTAATGAAATAAAGCTCAAATTGAAGAGCAGTACACTCTTTCTGATATGAATGCAAGCAGAGCCCCCTACCGTACATGGAAAGTTATCTTGTGTATATCATATCTTGCACTGTTTTATTCTTTTTACAGAACATAACACATTTCATTTCATGATATGTCTCATTGCCTCATAACAATATGGCTGACGAATGACAACCGAGGAAAAAGAACATGTACCGTTCAGATTTGCATACAGGGCACTTGCTAATTGGTGCAATTTCTTAATTTTTTGAAAAAAAAAAATAATTTTTTTACTACGGTTTTGAATTTTGCTTCACCCTGTATATTTTTTTTCATACAGCGACCAAATACTAACTAAGTGATGGAAACATCATAAAGGAGAAAGAAAACCTATACATTACAAGAAAAAGGTTTAAGAAATGAAGTTAGTACCTGTAGTTATATATGGAGGAATGGAACCCTTGCAGTATTGATGAGACCACGTATCACTCATCCTAAGTAGAAAACGTACGTCTTTAACCACAAATTTCTTCAATTTTCTTCAAAACTATACTAGTTGGTATAAATATGTTGTTAGGCAACATCTCAACAATATAACATATGTCATTTTTATATATATTATATTGTTGAGCACTCTTCCTAACTGCTATATATTTCAGGCTATATCTCCGAAACTTCTGAACATATTTTAATGAAATAAAGCTCAAATTGAAAAGCAGTACACTCTTTCTGATATGAATGCAAGCAGAGCCCCCTACCGTAAATGGAAAGTTATCTTGTGTATATCATATCTTGCTCTGTTTTATTCTTTTTACAGAACATAACACATTTCATTCCATGATATGTCTCATTGCCTCATAACAATATGGCTGACGAATGACAACCGAGGAAAAAGAACATGTACCGTTCAGATTTGCATACAGGGCACTCGCTAATTGGTGCAATTTCTTCATTTTTTGAAAAAAAAATAATAATTGTTATACTACGGTTTTGAATTTTGCTTCACCCTGTATATTTTTTTCATACAGCAACCAAATATACTAACTAAGTGTTGGAAACATCATAAAGGAGAAAGAAAACCTATACATTACAAGAAAAAGGTTTAAAAAATGAAGTTAGTACCTGTTGTTATATATGGAGCAATGGAACCCTTGCAGTATTGATGAGACCACGTATCACTCATCCTAAGTAGAAAACGTACGTCTTTAACCACAAATTTCTTCAATTTTCTTCAAAACTATACTAGTTGGTATAAATATGTTGTTAGGCAACATCTCAACAATATAACATATGTCATTTTTATATATATTATATTGTTGAGCACTCTTCCTAACTGCTATATATTTCAGGCTATATCTCCGAAACTTCTGAACATATTTTAATGAAATAAAGCTCAAATTGAAAAGCAGTACACTCTTTCTGATATGAATGCAAGCAGAGCCCCCTACCGTAAATGGAAAGTTATCTTGTGTATATCATATCTTGCTCTGTTTTATTCTTTTTACAGAACATAACACATTTCATTCCATGATATGTCTCATTGCCTCATAACAATATGGCTGACGAATGACAACCGAGGAAAAAGAACATGTACCGTTCAGATTTGCATACAGGGCACTCGCTAATTGGTGCAATTTCTTCATTTTTTGAAAAAGAAAATAATTGTTATACTACTGTTTTGAATTTTGCTTCACCCTGTATATTGTTTTCATACAACAACCAAATATACTAACTAAGTGTTGCAAACATCATAAAGGAGAAAGAAAACCTATAAATTACAAGAAAAAGGTTTAAAAAATGAAGTTAGTACCTGTTGTTATATATGGAGCAATGGAACCCTTGCAGTATTGATGAGACCACGTATCACTCATCCTAAGTAGAAAACGTACGTCTTTAACCACAAATTTCTTCAATTTTCTTCAAAACTATACTAGTTGGTATAAATATGTTGTTAGGCAACATCTCAACAATATAACATATGTCATTTTTATATATATTATATTGTTGAGCACTCTTCCTAACTGCTATATATTTCAGGCTATATCTCCGAAACTTCTGAACATATTTTAATGAAATAAAGCTCAAATTGAAGAGCAGTACACTCTTTCTGATATGAATGCAAGCAGAGCCCCCTACCGTACATGGAAAGTTATCTTGTGTATATCATATCTTGCACTGTTTTATTCTTTTTACAGAACATAACACATTTCATTCCATGATATGTCTCATTGCCTCATAACAATATGGCTGACGAATGACAACCGAGGAAAAAGAACATGTACCGTTCAGATTTGCTTACAGGGCACTCGCTAATTGGTGCAATTTCTTAATTTTTTGAAAAAAAAATAGTAATTGTTATACTAGGGTTTCGAATTTTGCTTCACCCTGTATATTTTTTTCATACAGCAACCAAATATACTAACTAAGTGTTGGAAACATCATAAAGGGGAAAGAAAACCTATACATTACAAGAAAAAGGTTTAAAAAATGAAGTTAGTACCTGTTGTTATATATGGAGCAATGGAACCCTTGCAGTATTGATGAGACCACTTATCACTCATCCTAAGTAGAAAACGTACGTCTTTAACCACAAATTTCTTCAATTTTCTTCCAAACTATACTAGTTGGTATAAATATGTTGATAGGCAACATCTCAACAATATAACATATGTCATTTTTATATATATTATATTGTTGAGCACTCTTCCTAACTGCTATATATTTCAGGCTATATCTCCGAAACTTCTGAACATATTTTAATGCAATAAAGCTCAAATTGAAGAGTTTACACTCTTTCTGATATGAATGCAAGCAGAGCCCCCTACCGTAAAAGGAAAGTTATGTTGTGTATATCATATCTTGCACTGTTTTATTCTTTTTACAGAACATAACACATTTCATTCCATGATATGTCTCATTGCCTCATAACAATATGGCTGACGAATGACAACCGAGGAAAAAGAACATGTACCGTTCAGATTTGCATACAGGGCACTCGCTAATTGGTGCAATTTCTTCATTTTTTGAAAAAAAAATAATTGTTATACTACGGTTTTGAATTTTGCTTCACCCTGTATATTTTTTTTTCATACAACAACCAAATATACCAACTAAGTGTTGCAAACATCATAAAGGAGAAAGAAAACCTATACATTACAAGAAAAAGGTTTAAAAAATGAAGTTAGTACCTGTCGTTATATATGGAGCAATGGAACCCTTGCAGTATTGATGAGACCACGTATCACTCATCCTAAGTAGAAAACGTACGTCTTTAACCACAAATTTCTTCAATTTTCTTCAAAACTATACTAGTTGGTATAAATATGTTGTTAGGCAACATCTCAACAATATAACATATGTCATTTTTATATATATTTTATTGTTGAGCACTCTTTCTAACTGCTATATATTTCAAGCTGTATCTCCGAAACTTCTGAACATATTTTAATGAAATAAAGCTCAAATTGAAGAGCAGTACATTCTTTCTGACACGAATGCAAGCAGAGCCCCCTACCGTAAATGGAAAGTTATCTTGTGTATATCATATCTTGCACTGTTTTATTCTTTTTACAGAACATAACACATTTCATTTCATGATATGTCTCATTGCCTCATAACAATATGGCTGACGAATGACAACCGAGGAAAAAGAACATGTACCGTTCAGATTTGCATACAGGGCACTCGCTAATTGGTGCAATTTCTTCATTTTTTGAAAAAAAAAATAATAATTGTTATACTACGGTTTTGAATTTTGCTTCACCCTGTATATTTTTTTCATACAGCAACCAAATATACTAACTAAGTGTTGGAAACATCATAAAGGAGAAAGAAAACCTATACATTACAAGAAAAAGGTTTAAGAAATGAAGTTAGTACCTGTTGTTATATATGGAGCAATGGAACCCTTGCAGTATTGATGAGACCACGTATCACTCATCCTAAGTAGAAAACGTACGTCTTTAACCACAAATTTCTTCAATTTTCTTCAAAACTATACTAGTTGGTATAAATATGTTGTTAGGCAACATCTCAACAATATAACATATGTCATTTTTATATATATTATATTGTTGAGCACTCTTCCTAACTGCTATATATTTCAGGCTATATCTCCGAAACTTCTGAACATATATTAATGAAATAAAGCTCAAATTGAAGAGCAGTACACTCTTTCTGATATGAATGCAAGCAGAGCCCCCTACCGTACATGGAAAGTTATCTTGTGTATATCATATCTTGCACTGTTTTATTCTTTTTACAGAACATAACACATTTCATTTCATGATATGTCTCATTGCCTCATAACAATATGGCTGACGAATGACAACCGAGGAAAAAGAACATGTACCGTTCAGATTTGCATACAGGGCACTTGCTAATTGGTGCAATTTCTTAATTTTTTGAAAAAAAAATAATTTTTATACTACGGTTTTGAATTTTGCTTCACCCTGTATATTTTTTTTCATACAGCGACCAAATACTAACTAAGTGATGGAAACATCATAAAGGAGAAAGAAAACCTATACATTACAAGAAAAAGGTTTAAGAAATGAAGTTAGTACCTGTAGTTATATATGGAGGAATGGAACCCTTGCAGTATTGATGAGACCACGTATCACTCACCCTAAGTAGAAAACGTACGTCTTTAACCACAAATTTCTTCAATTTTCTTCAAAACTATACTAGTTGGTATAAATATGTTGTTAGGCAACATCTCAACAATATAACATATGTCATTTTTATATATATTATATTGTTGAGCACTCTTCCTAACTGCTATATATTTCAGGCTATATCTCCGAAACTTCTGAACATATTTTAATGCAATAAAGCTCAAATTGAAGAACAGTACACTCTTTCTGATATGAATGCAAGCAGAGCCCCCTACCGTAAAAGGAAAGTTATGTTGTGTATATCATATCTTGCACTGTTTTTTTCTTTTTACAGAACATAACACATTTCATTCCATGATATGTCTCATTGCCTCATAACAATATGGCTGACGAATGACAACCGAGGAAAAAGAACATGTACCGTTCAGATTTGCATACAGGGCACTCGCTAATTGGTGCAATTTCTTCATTTTTTGAAAAAAAAAAATAATTGTTATACTACGGTTTTGAATTTTGCTTCACCCTGTATATTTTTTTTCATACAGCGACCAAATACTAACTAAGTGATGGAAACATCATAAAGGAGAAAGAAAACCTATACATTACAAGAAAAAGGTTTAAAAAATGAAGTTAGTACCTGTTGTTATATATGGAGCAATGGAACCCTTGCAGTATTGATGAGACCACGTATCACTCATCCTAAGTAGAAAACGTACGTCTTTAACCACAAATTTCTTCAATTTTCTTCAAAACTATACTAGTTGGTATAAATATGTTGTTAGGCAACATCTCAACAATATAACATATGTCATTTTTATATATATTATATTGTTGAGCACTCTTCCTAACTGCTATATATTTCAGGCTATATCTCCGAAACTTCTGAACATATTTTAATGAAATAAAGCTCAAATTGAAGAACAGTACACTCTTTCTGATATGAATGCAAGCAGAGCCCCCTACCGTAAAAGGAAAGTTATGTTGTGTATATCATATCTTGCACTGTTTTATTCTTTTTACAGAACATAACACATTTCATTCCATGATATGTCTCATTGCCTCATAACAATATGGCTGACGAATGACAACCGAGGAAAAAGAACATGTACCGTTCAGATTTGCATACAGGGCACTCGCTAATTGGTGCAATTTCTTCATTTTTTGAAAAAAAAATAATAATTGTTATACTACGGTTTTGAATTTTGCTTCACCCTGTATATTTTTTTCATACAGCAACCAAATATACTAACTAAGTGTTGGAAACATCATAAAGGAGAAAGAAAACCTATACATTACAAGAAAAAGGTTTAAAAAATGAAGTTAGTACCTGTTGTTATATATGGAGCAATGGAACCCTTGCAGTATTGATGAGACCACGTATCACTCATCCTAAGTAGAAAACGTACGTCTTTAACCACAAATTTCTTCAATTTTCTTCAAAACTATACTAGTTGGTATAAATATGTTGTTAGGCAACATCTCAACAATATAACATATGTCATTTTTATATATATTATATTGTTGAGCACTCTTCCTAACTGCTATATATTTCAGGCTATATCTCCGAAACTTCTGAACATATATTAATGAAATAAAGCTCAAATTGAAGAGCAGTACACTCTTTCTGATATGAATGCAAGCAGAGCCCCCTACCGTACATGGAAAGTTATCTTGTGTATATCATATCTTGCACTGTTTTATTCTTTTTACAGAACATAACACATTTCATTTCATGATATGTCTCATTGCCTCATAACAATATGGCTGACGAATGACAACCGAGGAAAAAGAACATGTACCGTTCAGATTTGCATACAGGGCACTCGCTAATTGGTGCAATTTCTTCATTTTTTGAAAAAAAAATAATTTTTATACTACGGTTTTGAATTTTGCTTCACCCTGTATATTTTTTTCATACAGCAACCAAATATACTAACTAAGTGTTGGAAACATCATAAAGGAGAAAGAAAACCTATACATTACAAGAAAAAGGTTTAAGAAATGAAGTTAGTACCTGTTGTTATATATGGAGCAATGGAACCCTTGCAGTATTGATGAGACCACGTATCACTCATCCTAAGTAGAAAACGTACGTCTTTAACCACAAATTTCTTCAATTTTCTTCAAAACTATACTAGTTGGTATAAATATGTTGTTAGGCAACATCTCAACAATATAACATATGTCATTTTTATATATATTATATTGTTGAGCACTCTTCCTAACTGCTATATATTTCAGGCTATATCTCCGAAACTTCTGAACATATTTTAATGCAATAAAGCTCAGATTGAAGAGTTTACACTCTTTCTGATATGAATGCAAGCAGATACCCCTACCGTAAAAGGAAAGTTATGTTGTGTATATCATATCTTGCACTGTTTTTTTCTTTTTACAGAACATAACACATTTCATTCCATGATATGTCTCATTGCCTCATAACAATATGGCTGACGAATGACAACCGAGGAAAAAGAACATGTACCGTTCAGATTTGCATACAGGGCACTCGCTAATTGGTGCAATTTCTTCATTTTTTGAAAAAAAAAATAATTGTTATACTACGGTTTTGAATTTTGCTTCACCCTGTATATTTTTTTTCATACAGCGACCAAATACTAACTAAGTGATGGAAACATCATAAAGGAGAAAGAAAACCTATACATTACAAGAAAAAGGTTTAAAAAATGAAGTTAGTACCTGTTGTTATATATGGAGCAATGGAACCCTTGCAGTATTGATGAGACCACGTATCACTCATCCTAAGTAGAAAACGTACGTCTTTAACCACAAATTTCTTCAATTTTCTTCAAAACTATACTAGTTGGTATAAATATGTTGTTAGGCAACATCTCAACAATATAACATATGTCATTTTTATATATATTATATTGTTGAGCACTCTTCCTAACTGCTATATATTTCAGGCTATATCTCCGAAACTTCTGAACATATATTAATGAAATAAAGCTCAAATTGAAGAGCAGTACACTCTTTCTGATATGAATGCAAGCAGAGCCCCCTACCGTACATGGAAAGTTATCTTGTGTATATCATATCTTGCACTGTTTTATTCTTTTTACAGAACATAACACATTTCATTCCATGATATGTCTCATTGCCTCATAACAATATGGCTGACGAATGACAACCGAGGAAAAAGAACATGTACCGTTCAGATTTGCATACAGGGCACTCGCTAATTGGTGCAATTTCTTCATTTTTTGAAAAAAAAATAATAATTGTTATACTACGGTTTTGAATTTTGCTTCACCCTGTATATTTTTTTCATACAGCAACCAAATATACTAACTAAGTGTTGGAAACATCATAAAGGAGAAAGAAAACCTATACATTACAAGAAAAAGGTTTAAAAAATGAAGTTAGTACCTGTTGTTATATATGGAGCAATGGAACCCTTGCAGTATTGATGAGACCACGTATCACTCATCCTAAGTAGAAAACGTACGTCTTTAACCACAAATTTCTTCAATTTTCTTCAAAACTATACTAGTTGGTATAAATATGTTGTTAGGCAACATCTCAACAATATAACATATGTCATTTTTATATATATTATATTGTTGAGCACTCTTCCTAACTGCTATATATTTCAGGCTATATCTCCGAAACTTCTGAACATATATTAATGAAATAAAGCTCAAATTGAAGAGCAGTACACTCTTTCTGATATGAATGCAAGCAGAGCCCCCTACCGTACATGGAAAGTTATCTTGTGTATATCATATCTTGCACTGTTTTATTCTTTTTACAGAACATAACACATTTCATTTCATGATATGTCTCATTGCCTCATAACAATATGGCTGACGAATGACAACCGAGGAAAAAGAACATGTACCGTTCAGATTTGCATACAGGGCACTCGCTAATTGGTGCAATTTCTTCATTTTTTGAAAAAAAAAATAATAATTGTTATACTACGGTTTTGAATTTTGCTTCACCCTGTATATTTTTTTCATACAGCAACCAAATATACTAACTAAGTGTTGGAAACATCATAAAGGAGAAAGAAAACCTATACATTACAAGAAAAAGGTTTAAGAAATGAAGTTAGTACCTGTTGTTATATATGGAGCAATGGAACCCTTGCAGTATTGATGAGACCACGTATCACTCATCCTAAGTAGAAAACGTACGTCTTTAACCACAAATTTCTTCAATTTTCTTCAAAACTATACTAGTTGGTATAAATATGTTGTTAGGCAACATCTCAACAATATAACATATGTCATTTTTATATATATTATATTGTTGAGCACTCTTCCTAACTGCTATATATTTCAGGCTATATCTCCGAAACTTCTGAACATATATTAATGAAATAAAGCTCAAATTGAAGAGCAGTACACTCTTTCTGATATGAATGCAAGCAGAGCCCCCTACCGTAAAAGGAAAGTTATGTTGTGTATATCATATCTTGCACTGTTTTATTCTTTTTACAGAACATAACACATTTCATTCCATGATATGTCTCATTGCCTCATAACAATATGGCTGACGAATGACAACCGAGGAAAAAGAACATGTACCGTTCAGATTTGCATACAGGGCACTCGCTAATTGGTGCAATTTCTTCATTTTTTGAAAAAAAAATAATAATTGTTATACTACGGTTTTGAATTTTGCTTCACCCTGTATATTTTTTTCATACAGCAACCAAATATACTAACTAAGTGTTGGAAACATCATAAAGGAGAAAGAAAACCTATACATTACAAGAAAAAGGTTTAAAAAATGAAGTTAGTACCTGTTGTTATATATGGAGCAATGGAACCCTTGCAGTATTGATGAGACCACGTATCACTCATCCTAAGTAGAAAACGTACGTCTTTAACCACAAATTTCTTCAATTTTCTTCAAAACTATACTAGTTGGTATAAATATGTTGTTAGGCAACATCTCAACAATATAACATATGTCATTTTTATATATATTATATTGTTGAGCACTCTTCCTAACTGCTATATATTTCAGGCTATATCTCCGAAACTTCTGAACATATATTAATGAAATAAAGCTCAAATTGAAGAGCAGTACACTCTTTCTGATATGAATGCAAGCAGAGCCCCCTACCGTACATGGAAAGTTATCTTGTGTATATCATATCTTGCACTGTTTTATTCTTTTTACAGAACATAACACATTTCATTTCATGATATGTCTCATTGCCTCATAACAATATGGCTGACGAATGACAACCGAGGAAAAAGAACATGTACCGTTCAGATTTGCATACAGGGCACTCGCTAATTGGTGCAATTTTTTCATTTTTTGAAAAAAAAATAATTTTTATACTACGGTTTTGAATTTTGCTTCACCCTGTATATTTTTTTCATACAGCAACCAAATATACTAACTAAGTGTTGGAAACATCATAAAGGAGAAAGAAAACCTATACATTACAAGAAAAAGGTTTAAGAAATGAAGTTAGTACCTGTTGTTATATATGGAGCAATGGAACCCTTGCAGTATTGATGAGACCACGTATCACTCATCCTAAGTAGAAAACGTACGTCTTTAACCACAAATTTCTTCAATTTTCTTCAAAACTATACTAGTTGGTATAAATATGTTGTTAGGCAACATCTCAACAATATAACATATGTCATTTTTATATATATTATATTGTTGAGCACTCTTCCTAACTGCTATATATTTCAGGCTATATCTCCGAAACTTCTGAACATATTTTAATGCAATAAAGCTCAGATTGAAGAGTTTACACTCTTTCTGATAGGAATGCAAGCAGATCCCCCTACCGTAAAAGGAAAGTTATGTTGTGTATATCATATCTTGCACTGTTTTTTTCTTTTTACAGAACATAACACATTTCATTCCATGATATGTCTCATTGCCTCATAACAATATGGCTGACGAATGACAACCGAGGAAAAAGAACATGTACCGTTCAGATTTGCATACAGGGCACTCGCTAATTGGTGCAATTTCTTCATTTTTTGAAAAAAAAAATAATTGTTATACTACGGTTTTGAATTTTGCTTCACCCTGTATATTTTTTTTCATACAGCGACCAAATACTAACTAAGTGATGGAAACATCATAAAGGAGAAAGAAAACCTATACATTACAAGAAAAAGGTTTAAAAAATGAAGTTAGTACCTGTTGTTATATATGGAGCAATGGAACCCTTGCAGTATTGATGAGACCACGTATCACTCATCCTAAGTAGAAAACGTACGTCTTTAACCACAAATTTCTTCAATTTTCTTCAAAACTATACTAGTTGGTATAAATATGTTGTTAGGCAACATCTCAACAATATAACATATGTCATTTTTATATATATTATATTGTTGAGCACTCTTCCTAACTGCTATATATTTCAGGCTATATCTCCGAAACTTCTGAACATATTTTAATGAAATAAAGCTCAAATTGAAGAACAGTACACTCTTTCTGATATGAATGCAAGCAGAGCCCCCTACCGTAAAAGGAAAGTTATGTTGTGTAT
This sequence comes from Thermobia domestica, assembly GCF_964235325.1. Taxonomy (NCBI): domain Eukaryota; kingdom Metazoa; phylum Arthropoda; class Insecta; order Zygentoma; family Lepismatidae; genus Thermobia; species Thermobia domestica. The sequence continues at coordinate 86,518 of NW_027656345.1, read as the reverse complement.
ATCATATCTTGCACTGTTTTATTCTTTTTACAGAACATAACACATTTCATTCCATGATATGTCTCATTGCCTCATAACAATATGGCTGACGAATGACAACCGAGGAAAAAGAACATGTACCGTTCAGATTTGCATACAGGGCACTCGCTAATTGGTGCAATTTCTTCATTTTTTGAAAAAAAAATAATAATTGTTATACTACGGTTTTGAATTTTGCTTCACCCTGTATATTTTTTTCATACAGCAACCAAATATACTAACTAAGTGTTGGAAACATCATAAAGGAGAAAGAAAACCTATACATTACAAGAAAAAGGTTTAAAAAATGAAGTTAGTACCTGTTGTTATATATGGAGCAATGGAACCCTTGCAGTATTGATGAGACCACGTATCACTCATCCTAAGTAGAAAACGTACGTCTTTAACCACAAATTTCTTCAATTTTCTTCAAAACTATACTAGTTGGTATAAATATGTTGTTAGGCAACATCTCAACAATATAACATATGTCATTTTTATATATATTATATTGTTGAGCACTCTTCCTAACTGCTATATATTTCAGGCTATATCTCCGAAACTTCTGAACATATATTAATGAAATAAAGCTCAAATTGAAGAGCAGTACACTCTTTCTGATATGAATGCAAGCAGAGCCCCCTACCGTACATGGAAAGTTATCTTGTGTATATCATATCTTGCACTGTTTTATTCTTTTTACAGAACATAACACATTTCATTCCATGATATGTCTCATTGCCTCATAACAATATGGCTGACGAATGACAACCGAGGAAAAAGAACATGTACCGTTCAGATTTGCATACAGGGCACTCGCTAATTGGTGCAATTTCTTCATTTTTTGAAAAAAAATAATAATTGTTATACTACGGTTTTGAATTTTGCTTCACCCTGTATATTTTTTTCATACAGCAACCAAATATACTAACTAAGTGTTGGAAACATCATAAAGGAGAAAGAAAACCTATACATTACAAGAAAAAGGTTTAAAAAATGAAGTTAGTACCTGTTGTTATATATGGAGCAATGGAACCCTTGCAGTATTGATGAGACCACGTATCACTCATCCTAAGTAGAAAACGTACGTCTTTAACCACAAATTTCTTCAATTTTCTTCAAAACTATACTAGTTGGTATAAATATGTTGTTAGGCAACATCTCAACAATATAACATATGTCATTTTTATATATATTATATTGTTGAGCACTCTTCCTAACTGCTATATATTTCAGGCTATATCTCCGAAACTTCTGAACATATATTAATGAAATAAAGCTCAAATTGAAGAGCAGTACACTCTTTCTGATATGAATGCAAGCAGAGCCCCCTACCGTACATGGAAAGTTATCTTGTGTATATCATATCTTGCACTGTTTTATTCTTTTTACAGAACATAACACATTTCATTTCATGATATGTCTCATTGCCTCATAACAATATGGCTGACGAATGACAACCGAGGAAAAAGAACATGTACCGTTCAGATTTGCATACAGGGCACTCGCTAATTGGTGCAATTTCTTCATTTTTTGAAAAAAAAAATAATAATTGTTATACTACGGTTTTGAATTTTGCTTCACCCTGTATATTTTTTTCATACAGCAACCAAATATACTAACTAAGTGTTGGAAACATCATAAAGGAGAAAGAAAACCTATACATTACAAGAAAAAGGTTTAAGAAATGAAGTTAGTACCTGTTGTTATATATGGAGCAATGGAACCCTTGCAGTATTGATGAGACCACGTATCACTCATCCTAAGTAGAAAACGTACGTCTTTAACCACAAATTTCTTCAATTTTCTTCAAAACTATACTAGTTGGTATAAATATGTTGTTAGGCAACATCTCAACAATATAACATATGTCATTTTTATATATATTATATTGTTGAGCACTCTTCCTAACTGCTATATATTTCAGGCTATATCTCCGAAACTTCTGAACATATATTAATGAAATAAAGCTCAAATTGAAGAGCAGTACACTCTTTCTGATATGAATGCAAGCAGAGCCCCCTACCGTAAAAGGAAAGTTATGTTGTGTATATCATATCTTGCACTGTTTTATTCTTTTTACAGAACATAACACATTTCATTCCATGATATGTCTCATTGCCTCATAACAATATGGCTGACGAATGACAACCGAGGAAAAAGAACATGTACCGTTCAGATTTGCATACAGGGCACTCGCTAATTGGTGCAATTTCTTCATTTTTTGAAAAAAAAATAATAATTGTTATACTACGGTTTTGAATTTTGCTTCACCCTGTATATTTTTTTCATACAGCAACCAAATATACTAACTAAGTGTTGGAAACATCATAAAGGAGAAAGAAAACCTATACATTACAAGAAAAAGGTTTAAAAAATGAAGTTAGTACCTGTTGTTATATATGGAGCAATGGAACCCTTGCAGTATTGATGAGACCACGTATCACTCATCCTAAGTAGAAAACGTACGTCTTTAACCACAAATTTCTTCAATTTTCTTCAAAACTATACTAGTTGGTATAAATATGTTGTTAGGCAACATCTCAACAATATAACATATGTCATTTTTATATATATTATATTGTTGAGCACTCTTCCTAACTGCTATATATTTCAGGCTATATCTCCGAAACTTCTGAACATATATTAATGAAATAAAGCTCAAATTGAAGAGCAGTACACTCTTTCTGATATGAATGCAAGCAGAGCCCCCTACCGTACATGGAAAGTTATCTTGTGTATATCATATCTTGCACTGTTTTATTCTTTTTACAGAACATAACACATTTCATTTCATGATATGTCTCATTGCCTCATAACAATATGGCTGACGAATGACAACCGAGGAAAAAGAACATGTACCGTTCAGATTTGCATACAGGGCACTCGCTAATTGGTGCAATTTCTTCATTTTTTGAAAAAAAAAATAATTTTTATACTACGGTTTTGAATTTTGCTTCACCCTGTATATTTTTTTCATACAGCAACCAAATATACTAACTAAGTGTTGGAAACATCATAAAGGAGAAAGAAAACCTATACATTACAAGAAAAAGGTTTAAGAAATGAAGTTAGTACCTGTTGTTATATATGGAGCAATGGAACCCTTGCAGTATTGATGAGACCACGTATCACTCATCCTAAGTAGAAAACGTACGTCTTTAACCACAAATTTCTTCAATTTTCTTCAAAACTATACTAGTTGGTATAAATATGTTGTTAGGCAACATCTCACAATATAACATATGTCATTTTTATATATATTATATTGTTGAGCACTCTTCCTAACTGCTATATATTTCAGGCTATATCTCCGAAACTTCTGAACATATTTTAATGAAATAAAGCTCAAATTGAAGAACAGTACACTCTTTCTGATATGAATGCAAGCAGAGCCCCCTACCGTAAAAGGAAAGTTATGTTGTGTATATCATATCTTGCACTGTTTTATTCTTTTTACAGAACATAACACATTTCATTCCATGATATGTCTCATTGCCTCATAACAATATGGCTGACGAATGACAACCGAGGAAAAAGAACATGTACCGTTCAGATTTGCATACAGGGCACTCGCTAATTGGTGCAATTTCTTCATTTTTTGAAAAAAAAATAATAATTGTTATACTACGGTTTTGAATTTTGCTTCACCCTGTATATTTTTTTCATACAGCAACCAAATATACTAACTAAGTGTTGGAAACATCATAAAGGAGAAAGAAAACCTATACATTACAAGAAAAAGGTTTAAAAAATGAAGTTAGTACCTGTTGTTATATATGGAGCAATGGAACCCTTGCAGTATTGATGAGACCACGTATCACTCATCCTAAGTAGAAAACGTACGTCTTTAACCACAAATTTCTTCAATTTTCTTCAAAACTATACTAGTTGGTATAAATATGTTGTTAGGCAACATCTCAACAATATAACATATGTCATTATTATATATATTATATTGTTGAGCACTCTTCCTAACTGCTATATATTTCAGGCTATATCTCCGAAACTTCTGAACATATATTAATGAAATAAAGCTCAAATTGAAGAGCAGTACACTCTTTCTGATATGAATGCAAGCAGAGCCCCCTACCGTACATGGAAAGTTATCTTGTGTATATCATATCTTGCACTGTTTTATTCTTTTTACAGAACATAACACATTTCATTCCATGATATGTCTCATTGCCTCATAACAATATGGCTGACGAATGACAACCGAGGAAAAAGAACATGTACCGTTCAGATTTGCATACAGGGCACTCGCTAATTGGTGCAATTTCTTCATTTTTTGAAAAAAAAATAATAATTGTTATACTACGGTTTTGAATTTTGCTTCACCCTGTATATTTTTTTCATACAGCAACCAAATATACTAACTAAGTGTTGGAAACATCATAAAGGAGAAAGAAAACCTATACATTACAAGAAAAAGGTTTAAAAAATGAAGTTAGTACCTGTTGTTATATATGGAGCAATGGAACCCTTGCAGTATTGATGAGACCACGTATCACTCATCCTAAGTAGAAAACGTACGTCTTTAACCACAAATTTCTTCAATTTTCTTCAAAACTATACTAGTTGGTATAAATATGTTGTTAGGCAACATCTCAACAATATAACATATGTCATTTTTATATATATTATATTGTTGAGCACTCTTCCTAACTGCTATATATTTCAGGCTATATCTCCGAAACTTCTGAACATATATTAATGAAATAAAGCTCAAATTGAAGAGCAGTACACTCTTTCTGATATGAATGCAAGCAGAGCCCCCTACCGTACATGGAAAGTTATCTTGTGTATATCATATCTTGCACTGTTTTATTCTTTTTACAGAACATAACACATTTCATTTCATGATATGTCTCATTGCCTCATAACAATATGGCTGACGAATGACAACCGAGGAAAAAGAACATGTACCGTTCAGATTTGCATACAGGGCACTCGCTAATTGGTGCAATTTCTTCATTTTTTGAAAAAAAAAATAATAATTGTTATACTACGGTTTTGAATTTTGCTTCACCCTGTATATTTTTTTCATACAGCAACCAAATATACTAACTAAGTGTTGGAAACATCATAAAGGAGAAAGAAAACCTATACATTACAAGAAAAAGGTTTAAGAAATGAAGTTAGTACCTGTTGTTATATATGGAGCAATGGAACCCTTGCAGTATTGATGAGACCACGTATCACTCATCCTAAGTAGAAAACGTACGTCTTTAACCACAAATTTCTTCAATTTTCTTCAAAACTATACTAGTTGGTATAAATATGTTGTTAGGCAACATCTCAACAATATAACATATGTCATTTTTATATATATTATATTGTTGAGCACTCTTCCTAACTGCTATATATTTCAGGCTATATCTCCGAAACTTCTGAACATATATTAATGAAATAAAGCTCAAATTGAAGAGCAGTACACTCTTTCTGATATGAATGCAAGCAGAGCCCCCTACCGTAAAAGGAAAGTTATGTTGTGTATATCATATCTTGCACTGTTTTATTCTTTTTACAGAACATAACACATTTCATTCCATGATATGTCTCATTGCCTCATAACAATATGGCTGACGAATGACAACCGAGGAAAAAGAACATGTACCGTTCAGATTTGCATACAGGGCACTCGCTAATTGGTGCAATTTCTTCATTTTTTGAAAAAAAAATAATAATTGTTATACTACGGTTTTGAATTTTGCTTCACCCTGTATATTTTTTTCATACAGCAACCAAATATACTAACTAAGTGTTGGAAACATCATAAAGGAGAAAGAAAACCTATACATTACAAGAAAAAGGTTTAAAAAATGAAGTTAGTACCTGTTGTTATATATGGAGCAATGGAACCCTTGCAGTATTGATGAGACCACGTATCACTCATCCTAAGTAGAAAACGTACGTCTTTAACCACAAATTTCTTCAATTTTCTTCAAAACTATACTAGTTGGTATAAATATGTTGTTAGGCAACATCTCAACAATATAACATATGTCATTTTTATATATATTATATTGTTGAGCACTCTTCCTAACTGCTATATATTTCAGGCTATATCTCCGAAACTTCTGAACATATATTAATGAAATAAAGCTCAAATTGAAGAGCAGTACACTCTTTCTGATATGAATGCAAGCAGAGCCCCCTACCGTACATGGAAAGTTATCTTGTGTATATCATATCTTGCACTGTTTTATTCTTTTTACAGAACATAACACATTTCATTTCATGATATGTCTCATTGCCTCATAACAATATGGCTGACGAATGACAACCGAGGAAAAAGAACATGTACCGTTCAGATTTGCATACAGGGCACTCGCTAATTGGTGCAATTTCTTCATTTTTTGAAAAAAAAATAATTTTTATACTACGGTTTTGAATTTTGCTTCACCCTGTATATTTTTTTCATACAGCAACCAAATATACTAACTAAGTGTTGGAAACATCATAAAGGAGAAAGAAAACCTATACATTACAAGAAAAAGGTTTAAGAAATGAAGTTAGTACCTGTTGTTATATATGGAGCAATGGAACCCTTGCAGTATTGATGAGACCACGTATCACTCATCCTAAGTAGAAAACGTACGTCTTTAACCACAAATTTCTTCAATTTTCTTCAAAACTATACTAGTTGGTATAAATATGTTGTTAGGCAACATCTCAACAATATAACATATGTCATTTTTATATATATTATATTGTTGAGCACTCTTCCTAACTGCTATATATTTCAGGCTATATCTCCGAAACTTCTGAACATATTTTAATGCAATAAAGCTCAGATTGAAGAGTTTACACTCTTTCTGATATGAATGCAAGCAGAGCCCCCTACCGTAAAAGGAAAGTTATGTTGTGTATATCATATCTTGCACTGTTTTATTCTTTTTACAGAACATAACACATTTCATTCCATGATATGTCTCATTGCCTCATAACAATATGGCTGACGAATGACAACCGAGGAAAAAGAACATGTACCGTTCAGATTTGCATACAGGGCACTCGCTAATTGGTGCAATTTCTTCATTTTTTGAAAAAAAAATAATAATTGTTATACTACGGTTTTGAATTTTGCTTCACCCTGTATATTTTTTTCATACAGCAACCAAATATACTAACTAAGTGTTGGAAACATCATAAAGGAGAAAGAAAACCTATACATTACAAGAAAAAGGTTTAAAAAATGAAGTTAGTACCTGTTGTTATATATGGAGCAATGGAACCCTTGCAGTATTGATGAGACCACGTATCACTCATCCTAAGTAGAAAACGTACGTCTTTAACCACAAATTTCTTCAATTTTCTTCAAAACTATACTAGTTGGTATAAATATGTTGTTAGGCAACATCTCAACAATATAACATATGTCATTTTTATATATATTATATTGTTGAGCACTCTTCCTAACTGCTATATATTTCAGGCTATATCTCCGAAACTTCTGAACATATATTAATGAAATAAAGCTCAAATTGAAGAGCAGTACACTCTTTCTGATATGAATGCAAGCAGAGCCCCCTACCGTACATGGAAAGTTATCTTGTGTATATCATATCTTGCACTGTTTTATTCTTTTTACAGAACATAACACATTTCATTCCATGATATGTCTCATTGCCTCATAACAATATGGCTGACGAATGACAACCGAGGAAAAAGAACATGTACCGTTCAGATTTGCATACAGGGCACTCGCTAATTGGTGCAATTTCTTCATTTTTTGAAAAAAAAATAATAATTGTTATACTACGGTTTTGAATTTTGCTTCACCCTGTATATTTTTTTCATACAGCAACCAAATATACTAACTAAGTGTTGGAAACATCATAAAGGAGAAAGAAAACCTATACATTACAAGAAAAAGGTTTAAAAAATGAAGTTAGTACCTGTTGTTATATATGGAGCAATGGAACCCTTGCAGTATTGATGAGACCACGTATCACTCATCCTAAGTAGAAAACGTACGTCTTTAACCACAAATTTCTTCAATTTTCTTCAAAACTATACTAGTTGGTATAAATATGTTGTTAGGCAACATCTCAACAATATAACATATGTCATTTTTATATATATTATATTGTTGAGCACTCTTCCTAACTGCTATATATTTCAGGCTATATCTCCGAAACTTCTGAACATATATTAATGAAATAAAGCTCAAATTGAAGAGCAGTACACTCTTTCTGATATGAATGCAAGCAGAGCCCCCTACCGTACATGGAAAGTTATCTTGTGTATATCATATCTTGCACTGTTTTATTCTTTTTACAGAACATAACACATTTCATTTCATGATATGTCTCATTGCCTCATAACAATATGGCTGACGAATGACAACCGAGGAAAAAGAACATGTACCGTTCAGATTTGCATACAGGGCACTCGCTAATTGGTGCAATTTCTTCATTTTTTGAAAAAAAAAATAATAATTGTTATACTACGGTTTTGAATTTTGCTTCACCCTGTATATTTTTTTCATACAGCAACCAAATATACTAACTAAGTGTTGGAAACATCATAAAGGAGAAAGAAAACCTATACATTACAAGAAAAAGGTTTAAGAAATGAAGTTAGTACCTGTTGTTATATATGGAGCAATGGAACCCTTGCAGTATTGATGAGACCACGTATCACTCATCCTAAGTAGAAAACGTACGTCTTTAACCACAAATTTCTTCAATTTTCTTCAAAACTATACTAGTTGGTATAAATATGTTGTTAGGCAACATCTCAACAATATAACATATGTCATTTTTATATATATTATATTGTTGAGCACTCTTCCTAACTGCTATATATTTCAGGCTATATCTCCGAAACTTCTGAACATATATTAATGAAATAAAGCTCAAATTGAAGAGCAGTACACTCTTTCTGATATGAATGCAAGCAGAGCCCCCTACCGTAAAAGGAAAGTTATGTTGTGTATATCATATCTTGCACTGTTTTATTCTTTTTACAGAACATAACACATTTCATTCCATGATATGTCTCATTGCCTCATAACAATATGGCTGACGAATGACAACCGAGGAAAAAGAACATGTACCGTTCAGATTTGCATACAGGGCACTCGCTAATTGGTGCAATTTCTTCATTTTTTGAAAAAAAAAATAATAATTGTTATACTACGGTTTTGAATTTTGCTTCACCCTGTATATTTTTTTCATACAGCAACCAAATATACTAACTAAGTGTTGGAAACATCATAAAGGAGAAAGAAAACCTATACATTACAAGAAAAAGGTTTAAAAAATGAAGTTAGTACCTGTTGTTATATATGGAGCAATGGAACCCTTGCAGTATTGATGAGACCACGTATCACTCATCCTAAGTAGAAAACGTACGTCTTTAACCACAAATTTCTTCAATTTTCTTCAAAACTATACTAGTTGGTATAAATATGTTGTTAGGCAACATCTCAACAATATAACATATGTCATTTTTATATATATTATATTGTTGAGCACTCTTCCTAACTGCTATATATTTCAGGCTATATCTCCGAAACTTCTGAACATATATTAATGAAATAAAGCTCAAATTGAAGAGCAGTACACTCTTTCTGATATGAATGCAAGCAGAGCCCCCTACCGTACATGGAAAGTTATCTTGTGTATATCATATCTTGCACTGTTTTATTCTTTTTACAGAACATAACACATTTCATTTCATGATATGTCTCATTGCCTCATAACAATATGGCTGACGAATGACAACCGAGGAAAAAGAACATGTACCGTTCAGATTTGCATACAGGGCACTCGCTAATTGGTGCAATTTCTTCATTTTTTGAAAAAAAAAATAATTTTTATACTACGGTTTTGAATTTTGCTTCACCCTGTATATTTTTTTCATACAGCAACCAAATATACTAACTAAGTGTTGGAAACATCATAAAGGAGAAAGAAAACCTATACATTACAAGAAAAAGGTTTAAGAAATGAAGTTAGTACCTGTTGTTATATATGGAGCAATGGAACCCTTGCAGTATTGATGAGACCACGTATCACTCATCCTAAGTAGAAAACGTACGTCTTTAACCACAAATTTCTTCAATTTTCTTCAAAACTATACTAGTTGGTATAAATATGTTGTTAGGCAACATCTCAACAATATAACATATGTCATTTTTATATATATTATATTGTTGAGCACTCTTCCTAACTGCTATATATTTCAGGCTATATCTCCGAAACTTCTGAACATATTTTAATGCAATAAAGCTCAGATTGTAGAGTTTACACTCTTTCTGATATGAATGCAAGCAGAGCCCCCTACCGTAAAAGGAAAGTTATGTTGTGTATATCATATCTTGCACTGTTTTTTTCTTTTTACAGAACATAACACATTTCATTCCATGATATGTCTCATTGCCTCATAACAATATGGCTGACGAATGACAACCGAGGAAAAAGAACATGTACCGTTCAGATTTGCATACAGGGCACTCGCTAATTGGTGCAATTTCTTCATTTTTTGAAAAAAAAAATAATTGTTATACTACGGTTTTGAATTTTGCTTCACCCTGTATATTTTTTTTCATACAGCGACCAAATACTAACTAAGTGATGGAAACATCATAAAGGAGAAAGAAAACCTATACATTACAAGAAAAAGGTTTAAAAAATGAAGTTAGTACCTGTTGTTATATATGGAGCAATGGAACCCTTGCAGTATTGATGAGACCACGTATCACTCATCCTAAGTAGAAAACGTACGTCTTTAACCACAAATTTCTTCAATTTTCTTCAAAACTATACTAGTTGGTATAAATATGTTGTTAGGCAACATCTCAACAATATAACATATGTCATTTTTATATATATTATATTGTTGAGCACTCTTCCTAACTGCTATATATTTCAGGCTATATCTCCGAAACTTCTGAACATATTTTAATGAAATAAAGCTCAAATTGAAGAACAGTACACTCTTTCTGATATGAATGCAAGCAGAGCCCCCTACCGTAAAAGGAAAGTTATGTTGTGTATATCATATCTTGCACTGTTTTATTCTTTTTACAGAACATAACACATTTCATTCCATGATATGTCTCATTGCCTCATAACAATATGGCTGACGAATGACAACCGAGGAAAAAGAACATGTACCGTTCAGATTTGCATACAGGGCACTCGCTAATTGGTGCAATTTCTTCATTTTTTGAAAAAAAAATAATAATTGTTATACTACGGTTTTGAATTTTGCTTCACCCTGTATATTTTTTTCATACAGCAACCAAATATACTAACTAAGTGTTGGAAACATCATAAAGGAGAAAGAAAACCTATACATTACAAGAAAAAGGTTTAAAAAATGAAGTTAGTACCTGTTGTTATATATGGAGCAATGGAACCCTTGCAGTATTGATGAGACCACGTATCACTCATCCTAAGTAGAAAACGTACGTCTTTAACCACAAATTTCTTCAATTTTCTTCAAAACTATACTAGTTGGTATAAATATGTTGTTAGGCAACATCTCAACAATATAACATATGTCATTTTTATATATATTATATTGTTGAGCACTCTTCCTAACTGCTATATATTTCAGGCTATATCTCCGAAACTTCTGAACATATATTAATGAAATAAAGCTCAAATTGAAGAGCAGTACACTCTTTCTGATATGAATGCAAGCAGAGCCCCCTACCGTACATGGAAAGTTATCTTGTGTATATCATATCTTGCACTGTTTTATTCTTTTTACAGAACATAACACATTTCATTCCATGATATGTCTCATTGCCTCATAACAATATGGCTGACGAATGACAACCGAGGAAAAAGAACATGTACCGTTCAGATTTGCATACAGGGCACTCGCTAATTGGTGCAATTTCTTCATTTTTTGAAAAAAAAATAATAATTGTTATACTACGGTTTTGAATTTTGCTTCACCCTGTATATTTTTTTCATACAGCAACCAAATATACTAACTAAGTGTTGGAAACATCATAAAGGAGAAAGAAAACCTATACATTACAAGAAAAAGGTTTAAAAAATGAAGTTAGTACCTGTTGTTATATATGGAGCAATGGAACCCTTGCAGTATTGATGAGACCACGTATCACTCATCCTAAGTAGAAAACGTACGTCTTTAACCACAAATTTCTTCAATTTTCTTCAAAACTATACTAGTTGGTATAAATATGTTGTTAGGCAACATCTCAACAATATAACATATGTCATTTTTATATATATTATATTGTTGAGCACTCTTCCTAACTGCTATATATTTCAGGCTATATCTCCGAAACTTCTGAACATATATTAATGAAATAAAGCTCAAATTGAAGAGCAGTACACTCTTTCTGATATGAATGCAAGCAGAGCCCCCTACCGTACATGGAAAGTTATCTTGTGTATATCATATCTTGCACTGTTTTATTCTTTTTACAGAACATAACACATTTCATTTCATGATATGTCTCATTGCCTCATAACAATATGGCTGACGAATGACAACCGAGGAAAAAGAACATGTACCGTTCAGATTTGCATACAGGGCACTCGCTAATTGGTGCAATTTCTTCATTTTTTGAAAAAAAAAATAATAATTGTTATACTACGGTTTTGAATTTTGCTTCACCCTGTATATTTTTTTCATACAGCAACCAAATATACTAACTAAGTGTTGGAAACATCATAAAGGAGAAAGAAAACCTATACATTACAAGAAAAAGGTTTAAGAAATGAAGTTAGTACCTGTTGTTATATATGGAGCAATGGAACCCTTGCAGTATTGATGAGACCACGTATCACTCATCCTAAGTAGAAAACGTACGTCTTTAACCACAAATTTCTTCAATTTTCTTCAAAACTATACTAGTTGGTATAAATATGTTGTTAGGCAACATCTCAACAATATAACATATGTCATTTTTATATATATTATATTGTTGAGCACTCTTCCTAACTGCTATATATTTCAGGCTATATCTCCGAAACTTCTGAACATATATTAATGAAATAAAGCTCAAATTGAAGAGCAGTACACTCTTTCTGATATGAATGCAAGCAGAGCCCCCTACCGTACATGGAAAGTTATCTTGTGTATATCATATCTTGCACTGTTTTATTCTTTTTACAGAACATAACACATTTCATTTCATGATATGTCTCATTGCCTCATAACAATATGGCTGACGAATGACAACCGAGGAAAAAGAACATGTACCGTTCAGATTTGCATACAGGGCACTTGCTAATTGGTGCAATTTCTTAATTTTTTGAAAAAAAAATAATTTTTATACTACGGTTTTGAATTTTGCTTCACCCTGTATATTTTTTTTCATACAGCGACCAAATACTAACTAAGTGATGGAAACATCATAAAGGAGAAAGAAAACCTATACATTACAAGAAAAAGGTTTAAGAAATGAAGTTAGTACCTGTAGTTATATATGGAGGAATGGAACCCTTGCAGTATTGATGAGACCACGTATCACTCACCCTAAGTAGAAAACGTACGTCTTTAACCACAAATTTCTTCAATTTTCTTCAAAACTATACTAGTTGGTATAAATATGTTGTTAGGCAACATCTCAACAATATAACATATGTCATTTTTATATATATTATATTGTTGAGCACTCTTCCTAACTGCTATATATTTCAGGCTATATCTCCGAAACTTCTGAACATATTTTAATGCAATAAAGCTCAGATTGAAGAGTTTACACTCTTTCTGATATGAATGCAAGCAGAGCCCCCTACCGTAAAAGGAAAGTTATGTTGTGTATATCATATCTTGCACTGTTTTTTTCTTTTTACAGAACATAACACATTTCATTCCATGATATGTCTCATTGCCTCATAACAATATGGCTGACGAATGACAACCGAGGAAAAAGAACATGTACCGTTCAGATTTGCATACAGGGCACTCGCTAATTGGTGCAATTTCTTCATTTTTTGAAAAAAAAAAATAATTGTTATACTACGGTTTTGAATTTTGCTTCACCCTGTATATTTTTTTTCATACAGCGACCAAATACTAACTAAGTGATGGAAACATCATAAAGGAGAAAGAAAACCTATACATTACAAGAAAAAGGTTTAAAAAATGAAGTTAGTACCTGTTGTTATATATGGAGCAATGGAACCCTTGCAGTATTGATGAGACCACGTATCACTCATCCTAAGTAGAAAACGTACGTCTTTAACCACAAATTTCTTCAATTTTCTTCAAAACTATACTAGTTGGTATAAATATGTTGTTAGGCAACATCTCAACAATATAACATATGTCATTTTTATATATATTATATTGTTGAGCACTCTTCCTAACTGCTATATATTTCAGGCTATATCTCCGAAACTTCTGAACATATTTTAATGAAATAAAGCTCAAATTGAAGAGCAGTACACTCTTTCTGATATGAATGCAAGCAGAGCCCCCTACCGTACATGGAAAGTTATCTTGTGTATATCATATCTTGCACTGTTTTATTCTTTTTACAGAACATAACACATTTCATTTCATGATATGTCTCATTGCCTCATAACAATATGGCTGACGAATGACAACCGAGGAAAAAGAACATGTACCGTTCAGATTTGCATACAGGGCACTCGCTAATTGGTGCAATTTCTTCATTTTTTGAAAAAAAAAATAATTTTTATACTACGGTTTTGAATTTTGCTTCACCCTGTATATTTTTTTTCATACAGCGACCAAATACTAACTAAGTGATGGAAACATTATAAAGGAGAAAGAAAACCTATACATTACAAGAAAAAGGTTTAAGAAATGAAGTTAGTACCTGTAGTTATATATGGAGGAATGGAACCCTTGCAGTATTGATGAGACCACGTATCACTCACCCTAAGTAGAAAACGTACGTCTTTAACCACAAATTTCTTCAATTTTCTTCAAAACTATACTAGTTGGTATAAATATGTTGTTAGGCAACATCTCAACAATATAACATATGTCATTTTTATATATATTATATTGTTGAGCACTCTTCCTAACTGCTATATATTTCAGGCTATATCTCCGAAACTTCTGAACATATTTTAATGCAATAAAGCTCAGATTGAAGAGTTTACACTCTTTCTGATATGAATGCAAGCAGAGCCCCCTACCGTAAAAGGAAAGTTATGTTGTGTATATCATATCTTGCACTGTTTTTTTCTTTTTACAGAACATAACACATTTCATCCATGATATGTCTCATTGCCTCATAACAATATGGCTGACGAATGACAACCGAGGAAAAAGAACATGTACCGTTCAGATTTGCATACAGGGCACTCGCTAATTGGTGCAATTTCTTCATTTTTTGAAAAAAAAAATAATTGTTATACTACGGTTTTGAATTTTGCTTCACCCTGTATATTTTTTTTTCATACAACAACCAAATATACTAACTAAGTGTTGCAAACATCATAAAGGAGAAAGAAAACCTATACATTACAAGAAAAAGGTTTAAAAAATGAAGTTAGTACCTGTCGTTATATATGGAGCAATGGAACCCTTGCAGTATTGATGAGACCACGTATCACTCATCCTAAGTAGAAAACGTACGTCTTTAACCACAAATTTCTTCAATTTTCTTCAAAACTATACTAGTTGGTATAAATATGTTGTTAGGCAACATCTCAACAATATAACATATGTCATTTTTATATATATTATATTGTTGAGCACTCTTCCTAACTGCTATATATTTCAGGCTATATCTCCGAAACTTCTGAACATATATTAATGAAATAAAGCTCAAATTGAAGAGCAGTACACTCTTTCTGATATGAATGCAAGCAGAGCCCCCTACCGTACATGGAAAGTTATCTTGTGTATATCATATCTTGCACTGTTTTATTCTTTTTACAGAACATAACACATTTCATTTCATGATATGTCTCATTGCCTCATAACAATATGGCTGACGAATGACAACCGAGGAAATAGAACATGTACCGTTCAGATTTGCATACAGGGCACTTGCTAATTGGTGCAATTTCTTAATTTTTTGAAAAAAAAATAATTTTTATACTACGGTTTTGATGTTTGCTTCACCCTGTATATTTTTTTTCATACAGCGACCAAATACTAACTAAGTGATGGAAACATCATAAAGGAGAAAGAAAACCTATACATTACAAGAAAAAGGTTTAAGAAATGAAGTTAGTACCTGTAGTTATATATGGAGGAATGGAACCCTTGCAGTATTGATGAGACCACGTATCACTCACCCTAAGTAGAAAACGTACGTCTTTAACCACAAATTTCTTCAATTTTCTTCAAAACTATACTAGTTGGTATAAATATGTTGTTAGGCAACATCTCAACAATATAACATATGTCATTTTTATATATATTATATTGTTGAGCACTCTTCCTAACTGCTATATATTTCAGGCTATATCTCCGAAACTTCTGAACATATTTTAATGAAATAAAGCTCAAATTGAAGAACAGTACACTCTTTCTGATATGAATGCAAGCAGAGCCCCCTACCGTAAAAGGAAAGTTATGTTGTGTATATCATATCTTGCACTGTTTTATTCTTTTTACAGAACATAACACATTTCATTCCATGATATGTCTCATTGCCTCATAACAATATGGCTGACGAATGACAACCGAGGAAAAAGAACATGTACCGTTCAGATTTGCATACAGGGCACTCGCTAATTGGTGCAATTTCTTCATTTTTTGAAAAAAAAATAATAATTGTTATACTACGGTTTTGAATTTTGCTTCACCCTGTATATTTTTTTCATACAGCAACCAAATATACTAACTAAGTGTTGGAAACATCATAAAGGAGAAAGAAAACCTATACATTACAAGAAAAAGGTTTAAAAAATGAAGTTAGTACCTGTTGTTATATATGGAGCAATGGAACCCTTGCAGTATTGATGAGACCACGTATCACTCATCCTAAGTAGAAAACGTACGTCTTTAACCACAAATTTCTTCAATTTTCTTCAAAACTATACTAGTTGGTATAAATATGTTGTTAGGCAACATCTCAACAATATAACATATGTCATTTTTATATATATTATATTGTTGAGCACTCTTCCTAACTGCTATATATTTCAGGCTATATCTCCGAAACTTCTGAACATATATTAATGAAATAAAGCTCAAATTGAAGAGCAGTACACTCTTTCTGATATGAATGCAAGCAGGAGCCCCCTACCGTACATGGAAAGTTATCTTGTGTATATCATATCTTGCACTGTTTTATTCTTTTTACAGAACATAACACATTTCATTTCATGATATGTCTCATTGCCTCATAACAATATGGCTGACGAATGACAACCGAGGAAAAAGAACATGTACCGTTCAGATTTGCATACAGGGCACTCGCTAATTGGTGCAATTTCTTCATTTTTTGAAAAAAAAAATAATTTTTATACTACGGTTTTGAATTTTGCTTCACCCTGTATATTTTTTTTCATACAGCGACCAAATACTAACTAAGTGATGGAAACATCATAAAGGAGAAAGAAAACCTATACATTACAAGAAAAAGGTTTAAGAAATGAAGTTAGTACCTGTAGTTATATATGGAGGAATGGAACCCTTGCAGTATTGATGAGACCACGTATCACTCACCCTAAGTAGAAAACGTACGTCTTTAACCACAAATTTCTTCAATTTTCTTCAAAACTATACTAGTTGGTATAAATATGTTGTTAGGCAACATCTCAACAATATAACATATGTCATTTTTATATATATTATATTGTTGAGCACTCTTCCTAACTGCTATATATTTCAGGCTATATCTCCGAAACTTCTGAACATATTTTAATGCAATAAAGCTCAGATTGAAGAGTTTACACTCTTTCTGATATGAATGCAAGCAGAGCCCCCTACCGTAAAAGGAAAGTTATGTTGTGTATATCATATCTTGCACTGTTTTTTTCTTTTTACAGAACATAACACATTTCATTCCATGATATGTCTCATTGCCTCATAACAATATGGCTGACGAATGACAACCGAGGAAAAAGAACATGTACCGTTCAGATTTGCATACAGGGCACTCGCTAATTGGTGCAATTTCTTCATTTTTTGAAAAAAAAAATAATTGTTATACTACGGTTTTGAATTTTGCTTCACCCTGTATATTTTTTTTTCATACAACAACCAAATATACTAACTAAGTGTTGCAAACATCATAAAGGAGAAAGAAAACCTATACATTACAAGAAAAAGGTTTAAAAAATGAAGTTAGTACCTGTCGTTATATATGGAGCAATGGAACCCTTGCAGTATTGATGAGACCACGTATCACTCATCCTAAGTAGAAAACGTACGTCTTTAACCACAAATTTCTTCAATTTTCTTCAAAACTATACTAGTTGGTATAAATATGTTGTTAGGCAACATCTCAACAATATAACATATGTCATTTTTATATATATTATATTGTTGAGCACTCTTCCTAACTGCTATATATTTCAGGCTATATCTCCGAAACTTCTGAACATATATTAATGAAATAAAGCTCAAATTGAAGAGCAGTACACTCTTTCTGATATGAATGCAAGCAGAGCCCCCTACCGTACATGGAAAGTTATCTTGTGTATATCATATCTTGCACTGTTTTATTCTTTTTACAGAACATAACACATTTCATTTCATGATATGTCTCATTGCCTCATAACAATATGGCTGACGAATGACAACCGAGGAAAAAGAACATGTACCGTTCAGATTTGCATACAGGGCACTTGCTAATTGGTGCAATTTCTTAATTTTTTGAAAAAAAAAATAATTTTTATACTACGGTTTTGATGTTTGCTTCACCCTGTATATTTTTTTTCATACAGCGACCAAATACTAACTAAGTGATGGAAACATCATAAAGGAGAAAGAAAACCTATACATTACAAGAAAAAGGTTTAAGAAATGAAGTTAGTACCTGTAGTTATATATGGAGGAATGGAACCCTTGCAGTATTGATGAGACCACGTATCACTCACCCTAAGTAGAAAACGTACGTCTTTAACCACAAATTTCTTCAATTTTCTTCAAAACTATACTAGTTGGTATAAATATGTTGTTAGGCAACATCTCAACAATATAACATATGTCATTTTTATATATATTATATTGTTGAGCACTCTTCCTAACTGCTATATATTTCAGGCTATATCTCCGAAACTTCTGAACATATTTTAATGCAATAAAGCTCAGATTGAAGAGTTTACACTCTTTCTGATATGAATGCAAGCAGAGCCCCCTACCGTAAAAGGAAAGTTATGTTGTGTATATCATATCTTGCACTGTTTTTTTCTTTTTACAGAACATAACACATTTCATCCATGATATGTCTCATTGCCTCATAACAATATGGCTGACGAATGACAACCGAGGAAAAAGAACATGTACCGTTCAGATTTGCATACAGGGCACTCGCTAATTGGTGCAATTTCTTCATTTTTTGAAAAAAAAAATAATTGTTATACTACGGTTTTGAATTTTGCTTCACCCTGTATATTTTTTTTTCATACAACAACCAAATATACTAACTAAGTGTTGCAAACATCATAAATGAGAAAGAAAACCTATACATTACAAGAAAAAGGTTTAAAAAATGAAGTTAGTACCTGTCGTTATATATGGAGCAATGGAACCCTTGCAGTATTGATGAGACCACGTATCACTCATCCTAAGTAGAAAACGTACGTCTTTAACCACAAATTTCTTCAATTTTCTTCAAAACTATACTAGTTGGTATAAATATGTTGTTAGGCAACATCTCAACAATATAACATATGTCATTTTTATATATATTATATTGTTGAGCACTCTTCCTAACTGCTATATATTTCAGGCTATATCTCCGAAACTTCTGAACATATATTAATGAAATAAAGCTCAAATTGAAGAGCAGTACACTCTTTCTGATATGAATGCAAGCAGAGCCCCCTACCGTACATGGAAAGTTATCTTGTGTATATCATATCTTGCACTGTTTTATTCTTTTTACAGAACATAACACATTTCATTTCATGATATGTCTCATTGCCTCATAACAATATGGCTGACGAATGACAACCGAGGAAAAAGAACATGTACCGTTCAGATTTGCATACAGGGCACTTGCTAATTGGTGCAATTT
The DNA here is from genome assembly GCF_964235325.1 of Thermobia domestica. NCBI lineage: Eukaryota > Metazoa > Arthropoda > Insecta > Zygentoma > Lepismatidae > Thermobia > Thermobia domestica. The sequence continues at coordinate 66,378 of NW_027656345.1, read as the reverse complement.
CTTAATTTTTTGAAAAAAAATATAATTTTTATACTACGGTTTTGATGTTTGCTTCACCCTGTATATTTTTTTTCATACAGCGACCAAATACTAACTAAGTGATGGAAACATCATAAAGGAGAAAGAAAACCTATACATTACAAGAAAAAGGTTTAAGAAATGAAGTTAGTACCTGTAGTTATATATGGAGGAATGGAACCCTTGCAGTATTGATGAGACCACGTATCACTCACCCTAAGTAGAAAACGTACGTCTTTAACCACAAATTTCTTCAATTTTCTTCAAAACTATACTAGTTGGTATAAATATGTTGTTAGGCAACATCTCAACAATATAACATATGTCATTTTTATATATATTATATTGTTGAGCACTCTTCCTAACTGCTATATATTTCAGGTTATATCTCCGAAACTTCTGAACATATTTTAATGCAATAAAGCTCAGATTGAAAAGTTTACACTCTTTCTGATATGAATGCAAGCAGAGCCCCCTACCGTAAAAGGAAAGTTATGTTGTGTATATCATATCTTGCACTGTTTTATTCTTTTTACAGAACATAACACATTTCATTCCATGATATGTCTCATTGCCTCATAACAATATGGCTGACGAATGACAACCGAGGAAAAAGAACATGTACCGTTCAGATTTGCATACAGGGCACTCGCTAATTGGTGCAATTTCTTCATTTTTTGAAAAAAAAATAATAATTGTTATACTACGGTTTTGAATTTTGCTTCACCCTTTATATTTTTTTCATACAGCAACCAAATATACTAACTAAGTGTTGGAAACATCATAAAGGAGAAAGAAAACCTATACATTACAAGAAAAAGGTTTAAAAAATGAAGTTAGTACCTGTTGTTATATATGGAGCAATGGAACCCTTGCAGTATTGATGAGACCACGTATCACTCATCCTAAGTAGAAAACGTACGTCTTTAACCACAAATTTCTTCAATTTTCTTCAAAACTATACTAGTTGGTATAAATATGTTGTTAGGCAACATCTCAACAATATAACATATGTCATTTTTATATATATTATATTGTTGAGCACTCTTCCTAACTGCTATATATTTCAGGCTATATCTCCGAAACTTCTGAACATATATTAATGAAATAAAGCTCAAATTGAAGAGCAGTACACTCTTTCTGATATGAATGCAAGCAGAGCCCCCTACCGTACATGGAAAGTTATCTTGTGTATATCATATCTTGCACTGTTTTATTCTTTTTACAGAACATAACACATTTCATTTCATGATATGTCTCATTGCCTCATAACAATATGGCTGACGAATGACAACCGAGGAAAAAGAACATGTACCGTTCAGATTTGCATACAGGGCACTTGCTAATTGGTGCAATTTCTTAATTTTTTGAAAAAAAAAATAATTTTTATACTACGGTTTTGATGTTTGCTTCACCCTGTATATTTTTTTTCATACAGCGACCAAATACTAACTAAGTGATGGAAACATCATAAAGGAGAAAGAAAACCTATACATTACAAGAAAAAGGTTTAAGAAATGAAGTTAGTACCTGTAGTTATATATGGAGGAATGGAACCCTTGCAGTATTGATGAGACCACGTATCACTCACCCTAAGTAGAAAACGTACGTCTTTAACCACAAATTTCTTCAATTTTCTTCAAAACTATACTAGTTGGTATAAATATGTTGTTAGGCAACATCTCAACAATATAACATATGTCATTTTTATATATATTATATTGTTGAGCACTCTTCCTAACTGCTATATATTTCAGGCTATATCTCCGAAACTTCTGAACATATTTTAATGAAATAAAGCTCAAATTGAAGAACAGTACACTCTTTCTGATATGAATGCAAGCAGAGCCCCCTACCGTAAAAGGAAAGTTATGTTGTGTATATCATATCTTGCACTGTTTTATTCTTTTTACAGAACATAACACATTTCATTCCATGATATGTCTCATTGCCTCATAACAATATGGCTGACGAATGACAACCGAGGAAAAAGAACATGTACCGTTCAGATTTGCATACAGGGCACTCGCTAATTGGTGCAATTTCTTCATTTTTTGAAAAAAAAATAATAATTGTTATACTACGGTTTTGAATTTTGCTTCACCCTGTATATTTTTTTCATACAGCAACCAAATATACTAACTAAGTGTTGGAAACATCATAAAGGAGAAAGAAAACCTATACATTACAAGAAAAAGGTTTAAAAAATGAAGTTAGTACCTGTTGTTATATATGGAGCAATGGAACCCTTGCAGTATTGATGAGACCACGTATCACTCATCCTAAGTAGAAAACGTACGTCTTTAACCACAAATTTCTTCAATTTTCTTCAAAACTATACTAGTTGGTATAAATATGTTGTTAGGCAACATCTCAACAATATAACATATGTCATTTTTATATATATTATATTGTTGAGCACTCTTCCTAACTGCTATATATTTCAGGCTATATCTCCGAAACTTCTGAACATATATTAATGAAATAAAGCTCAAATTGAAGAGCAGTACACTCTTTCTGATATGAATGCAAGCAGAGCCCCCTACCGTACATGGAAAGTTATCTTGTGTATATCATATCTTGCACTGTTTTATTCTTTTTACAGAACATAACACATTTCATTTCATGATATGTCTCATTGCCTCATAACAATATGGCTGACGAATGACAACCGAGGAAAAAGAACATGTACCGTTCAGATTTGCATACAGGGCACTTGCTAATTGGTGCAATTTCTTAATTTTTTGAAAAAAAAAATAATTTTTATACTACGGTTTTGAATTTTGCTTCACCCTGTATATTTTTTTTCATACAGCGACCAAATACTAACTAAGTGATGGAAACATCATAAAGGAGAAAGAAAACCTATACATTACAAGAAAAAGGTTTAAGAAATGAAGTTAGTACCTGTAGTTATATATGGAGGAATGGAACCCTTGCAGTATTGATGAGACCACGTATCACTCACCCTAAGTAGAAAACGTACGTCTTTAACCACAAATTTCTTCAATTTTCTTCAAAACTATACTAGTTGGTATAAATATGTTGTTAGGCAACATCTCAACAATATAACATATGTCATTTTTATATATATTATATTGTTGAGCACTCTTCCTAACTGCTATATATTTCAGGCTATATCTCCGAAACTTCTGAACATATTTTAATGCAATAAAGCTCAGATTGAAGAGTTTACACTCTTTCTGATATGAATGCAAGCAGAGCCCCCTACCGTAAAAGGAAAGTTATGTTGTGTATATCATATCTTGCACTGTTTTTTTCTTTTTACAGAACATAACACATTTCATTCCATGATATGTCTCATTGCCTCATAACAATATGGCTGACGAATGACAACCGAGGAAAAATAACATGTACCGTTCAGATTTGCATACAGGGCACTCGCTAATTGGTGCAATTTCTTCATTTTTTGAAAAAAAAAATAATTGTTATACTACGGTTTTGAATTTTGCTTCACCCTGTATATTTTTTTTTCATACAACAACCAAATATACTAACTAAGTGTTGCAAACATCATAAAGGAGAAAGAAAACCTATACATTACAAGAAAAAGGTTTAAAAAATGAAGTTAGTACCTGTCGTTATATATGGAGCAATGGAACCCTTGCAGTATTGATGAGACCACGTATCACTCATCCTAAGTAGAAAACGTACGTCTTTAACCACAAATTTCTTCAATTTTCTTCAAAACTATACTAGTTGGTATAAATATGTTGTTAGGCAACATCTCAACAATATAACATATGTCATTTTTATATATATTATATTGTTGAGCACTCTTCCTAACTGCTATATATTTCAGGCTATATCTCCGAAACTTCTGAACATATATTAATGAAATAAAGCTCAAATTGAAGAGCAGTACACTCTTTCTGATATGAATGCAAGCAGAGCCCCCTACCGTACATGGAAAGTTATCTTGTGTATATCATATCTTGCACTGTTTTATTCTTTTTACAGAACATAACACATTTCATTTCATGATATGTCTCATTGCCTCATAACAATATGGCTGACGAATGACAACCGAGGAAAAAGAACATGTACCGTTCAGATTTGCATACAGGGCACTTGCTAATTGGTGCAATTTCTTAATTTTTTGAAAAAAAAAAATATTTTTATACTACGGTTTTGATGTTTGCTTCACCCTGTATATTTTTTTTCATACAGCGACCAAATACTAACTAAGTGATGGAAACATCATAAAGGAGAAAGAAAACCTATACATTACAAGAAAAAGGTTTAAAAAATGAAGTTAGTACCTGTCGTTATATATGGAGCAATGGAACCCTTGCAGTATTGATGAGACCACGTATCACTCATCCTAAGTAGAAAACGTACGTCTTTAACCACAAATTTCTTCAATTTTCTTCAAAACTATACTAGTTGGTATAAATATGTTGTTAGGCAACATCTCAACAATATAACATATGTCATTTTTATATATATTTTATTGTTGAGCACTCTTCCTAACTGCTATATATTTCAAGCTGTATCTCCGAAACTTCTGAACATATTTTAATGAAATAAAGCTCAAATTGAAGAGTTTACCCTCTTTCTGACATGAATGCAAGCAGAGCCCCCTACCGTAAATGGAAAGTTATCTTGTGTATATCATATCTTGCACTGTTTTATTCTTTTTACAGAACATAACACATTTCATTTCATGATATGTCTCATTGCCTCATAACAATATGGCTGACGAATGACAACCGAGGAAAAAGAACATGTACCGTTCAGATTTGCATACAGGGCACTCGCTAATTGGTGCAATTTCTTCATTTTTTGAAAAAAAAAATAATAATTGTTATACTACGGTTTTGAATTTTGCTTCACCCTGTATATTTTTTTCATACAGCAACCAAATATACTAACTAAGTGTTGGAAACATCATAAAGGAGAAAGAAAACCTATACATTACAAGAAAAAGGTTTAAGAAATGAAGTTAGTACCTGTTGTTATATATGGAGCAATGGAACCCTTGCAGTATTGATGAGACCACGTATCACTCATCCTAAGTAGAAAACGTACGTCTTTAACCACAAATTTCTTCAATTTTCTTCAAAACTATACTAGTTGGTATAAATATGTTGTTAGGCAACATCTCAACAATATAACATATGTCATTTTTATATATATTATATTGTTGAGCACTCTTCCTAACTGCTATATATTTCAGGCTATATCTCCGAAACTTCTGAACATATATTAATGAAATAAAGCTCAAATTGAAGAGCAGTACACTCTTTCTGATATGAATGCAAGCAGAGCCCCCTACCGTACATGGAAAGTTATCTTGTGTATATCATATCTTGCACTGTTTTATTCTTTTTACAGAACATAACACATTTCATTTCATGATATGTCTCATTGCCTCATAACAATATGGCTGACGAATGACAACCGAGGAAAAAGAACATGTACCGTTCAGATTTGCATACAGGGCACTTGCTAATTGGTGCAATTTCTTAATTTTTTGAAAAAAAAAATAATTTTTATACTACGGTTTTGAATTTTGCTTCACCCTGTATATTTTTTTTCATACAGCGACCAAATACTAACTAAGTGATGGAAACATCATAAAGGAGAAAGAAAACCTATACATTACAAGAAAAAGGTTTAAGAAATGAAGTTAGTACCTGTAGTTATATATGGAGGAATGGAACCCTTGCAGTATTGATGAGACCACGTATCACTCACCCTAAGTAGAAAACGTACGTCTTTAACCACAAATTTCTTCAATTTTCTTCAATACTATACTAGTTGGTATAAATATGTTGTTAGGCAACATCTCAACAATATAACATATGTCATTTTTATATATATTATATTGTTGAGCACTCTTCCTAACTGCTATATATTTCAGGCTATATCTCCGAAACTTCTGAACATATTTTAATGCAATAAAGCTCAGATTGAAGAGTTTACACTCTTTCTGATATGAATGCAAGCAGAGCCCCCTACCGTAAAAGGAAAGTTATGTTGTGTATATCATATCTTGCACTGTTTTTTTCTTTTTACAGAACATAACACATTTCATTCCATGATATGTCTCATTGCCTCATAACAATATGGCTGACGAATGACAACCGAGGAAAAAGAACATGTACCGTTCAGATTTGCATACAGGGCACTCGCTAATTGGTGCAATTTCTTCATTTTTTGAAAAAAAAAATAATTGTTATACTACGGTTTTGAATTTTGCTTCACCCTGTATATTTTTTTTTCATACAACAACCAAATATACTAACTAAGTGTTGCAAACATCATAAAGGAGAAAGAAAACCTATACATTACAAGAAAAAGGTTTAAAAAATGAAGTTAGTACCTGTCGTTATATATGGAGCAATGGAACCCTTGCAGTATTGATGAGACCACGTATCACTCATCCTAAGTAGAAAACGTACGTCTTTAACCACAAATTTCTTCAATTTTCTTCAAAACTATACTAGTTGGTATAAATATGTTGTTAGGCAACATCTCAACAATATAACATATGTCATTTTTATATATATTATATTGTTGAGCACTCTTCCTAACTGCTATATATTTCAGGCTATATCTCCGAAACTTCTGAACATATATTAATGAAATAAAGCTCAAATTGAAGAGCAGTACACTCTTTCTGATATGAATGCAAGCAGAGCCCCCTACCGTACATGGAAAGTTATCTTGTGTATATCATATCTTGCACTGTTTTATTCTTTTTACAGAACATAACACATTTCATTTCATGATATGTCTCATTGCCTCATAACAATATGGCTGACGAATGACAACCGAGGAAAAAGAACATGTACCGTTCAGATTTGCATACAGGGCACTTGCTAATTGGTGCAATTTCTTAATTTTTTGAAAAAAAAATAATTTTTATACTACGGTTTTGATGTTTGCTTCACCCTGTATATTTTTTTTCATACAGCGACCAAATACTAACTAAGTGATGGAAACATCATAAAGGAGAAAGAAAACCTATACATTACAAGAAAAAGGTTTAAGAAATGAAGTTAGTACCTGTAGTTATATATGGAGGAATGGAACCCTTGCAGTATTGATGAGACCACGTATCACTCACCCTAAGTAGAAAACGTACGTCTTTAACCACAAATTTCTTCAATTTTCTTCAAAACTATACTAGTTGGTATAAATATGTTGTTAGGCAACATCTCAACAATATAACATATGTCATTTTTATATATATTATATTGTTGAGCACTCTTCCTAACTGCTATATATTTCAGGCTATATCTCCGAAACTTCTGAACATATTTTAATGCAATAAAGCTCAGATTGAAGAGTTTACACTCTTTCTGATATGAATGCAAGCAGAGCCCCCTACCTTAAAGGAAAGTTATGTTGTGTATATCATATCTTGCACTGTTTTTTTCTTTTTACAGAACATAACACATTTCATTCCATGATATGTCTCATTGCCTCATAACAATATGGCTGACGAATGACAACCGAGGAAAAAGAACATGTACCGTTCAGATTTGCATACAGGGAACTCGCTAATTGGTGCAATTTCTTCATTTTTTGAAAAAAAAATAATAATTGTTATACTACGGTTTTGAATTTTGCTTCACCCTGTATATTTTTTTCATACAGCAACCAAATATACTAACTAAGTGTTGGAAACATCATAAAGGAGAAAGAAAACCTATACATTACAAGAAAAAGGTTTAAAAAATGAAGTTAGTACCTGTTGTTATATATGGAGCAATGGAACCCTTGCAGTATTGATGAGACCACGTATCACTCATCCTAAGTAGAAAACGTACGTCTTTAACCACAAATTTCTTCAATTTTCTTCAAAACTATACTAGTTGGTATAAATATGTTGTTAGGCAACATCTCAACAATATAACATATGTCATTTTTATATATATTATATTGTTGAGCACTCTTCCTAACTGCTATATATTTCAGGCTATATCTCCGAAACTTCTGAACATATATTAATGAAATAAAGCTCAAATTGAAGAGCAGTACACTCTTTCTGATATGAATGCAAGCAGAGCCCCCTACCGTACATGGAAAGTTATCTTGTGTATATCATATCTTGCACTGTTTTATTCTTTTTACAGAACATAACACATTTCATTTCATGATATGTCTCATTGCCTCATAACAATATGGCTGACGAATGACAACCGAGGAAAAAGAACATGTACCGTTCAGATTTGCATACAGGGCACTTGCTAATTGGTGCAATTTCTTAATTTTTTGAAAAAAAAAATAATTTTTATACTACGGTTTTGATGTTTGCTTCACCCTGTATATTTTTTTTCATACAGCGACCAAATACTAACTAAGTGATGGAAACATCATAAAGGAGAAAGAAAACCTATACATTACAAGAAAAAGGTTTAAGAAATGAAGTTAGTACCTGTAGTTATATATGGAGGAATGGAACCCTTGCAGTATTGATGAGACCACGTATCACTCACCCTAAGTAGAAAACGTACGTCTTTAACCACAAATTTCTTCAATTTTCTTCAAAACTATACTAGTTGGTATAAATATGTTGTTAGGCAACATCTCAACAATATAACATATGTCATTTTTATATATATTATATTGTTGAGCACTCTTCCTAACTGCTATATATTTCAGGCTATATCTCCGAAACTTCTGAACATATTTTAATGCAATAAAGCTCAGATTGAAGAGTTTACACTCTTTCTGATATGAATGCAAGCAGAGCCCCCTACCGTAAAAGGAAAGTTATGTTGTGTATATCATATCTTGCACTGTTTTTTTCTTTTTACAGAACATAACACATTTCATTCCATGATATGTCTCATTGCCTCATAACAATATGGCTGACGAATGACAACCGAGGAAAAAGAACATGTACCGTTCAGATTTGCATACAGGGCACTCGCTAATTGGTGCAATTTCTTCATTTTTTGAAAAAAAAAAATAATTGTTATACTACGGTTTTGAATTTTGCTTCACCCTGTATATTTTTTTTTCATACAACAACCAAATATACTAACTAAGTGTTGCAAACATCATAAAGGAGAAAGAAAACCTATACATTACAAGAAAAAGGTTTAAAAAATGAAGTTAGTACCTGTCGTTATATATGGAGCAATGGAACCCTTGCAGTATTGATGAGACCACGTATCACTCATCCTAAGTAGAAAACGTACGTCTTTAACCACAAATTTCTTCAATTTTCTTCAAAACTATACTAGTTGGTATAAATATGTTGTTAGGCAACATCTCAACAATATAACATATGTCATTTTTATATATATTATATTGTTGAGCACTCTTCCTAACTGCTATATATTTCAGGCTATATCTCCGAAACTTCTGAACATATATTAATGAAATAAAGCTCAAATTGAAGAGCAGTACACTCTTTCTGATATGAATGCAAGCAGAGCCCCCTACCGTACATGGAAAGTTATCTTGTGTATATCATATCTTGCACTGTTTTATTCTTTTTACAGAACATAACACATTTCATTTCATGATATGTCTCATTGCCTCATAACAATATGGCTGACGAATGACAACCGAGGAAAAAGAACATGTACCGTTCAGATTTGCATACAGGGCGCTTGCTAATTGGTGCAATTTCTTAATTTTTTGAAAAAAAAAAAATAATTTTTATACTACGGTTTTGATGTTTGCTTCACCCTGTATATTTTTTTTCATACAGCGACCAAATACTAACTAAGTGATGGAAACATCATAAAGGAGAAAGAAAACCTATACATTACAAGAAAAAGGTTTAAGAAATGAAGTTAGTACCTGTAGTTATATATGGAGGAATGGAACCCTTGCAGTATTGATGAGACCACGTATCACTCACCCTAAGTAGAAAACGTACGTCTTTAACCACAAATTTCTTCAATTTTCTTCAAAACTATACTAGTTGGTATAAATATGTTGTTAGGCAACATCTCAACAATATAACATATGTCATTTTTATATATATTATATTGTTGAGCACTCTTCCTAACTGCTATATATTTCAGGCTATATCTCCGAAACTTCTGAACATATTTTAATGAAATAAAGCTCAAATTGAAGAACAGTACACTCTTTCTGATATGAATGCAAGCAGAGCCCCCTACCGTAAAAGGAAAGTTATGTTGTGTATATCATATCTTGCACTGTTTTATTCTTTTTACAGAACATAACACATTTCATTCCATGATATGTCTCATTGCCTCATAACAATATGGCTGACGAATGACAACCGAGGAAAAAGAACATGTACCGTTCAGATTTGCATACAGGGCACTCGCTAATTGGTGCAATTTCTTCATTTTTTGAAAAAAAAATAATAATTGTTATACTACGGTTTTGAATTTTGCTTCACCCTGTATATTTTTTTCATACAGCAACCAAATATACTAACTAAGTGTTGGAAACATCATAAAGGAGAAAGAAAACCTATACATTACAAGAAAAAGGTTTAAAAAATGAAGTTAGTACCTGTTGTTATATATGGAGCAATGGAACCCTTGCAGTATTGATGAGACCACGTATCACTCATCCTAAGTAGAAAACGTACGTCTTTAACCACAAATTTCTTCAATTTTCTTCAAAACTATACTAGTTGGTATAAATATGTTGTTAGGCAACATCTCAACAATATAACATATGTCATTTTTATATATATTATATTGTTGAGCACTCTTCCTAACTGCTATATATTTCAGGCTATATCTCCGAAACTTCTGAACATATTTTAATGAAATAAAGCTCAAATTGAAAAGCAGTACACTCTTTCTGATATGAATGCAAGCAGAGCCCCCTACCGTAAATGGAAAGTTATCTTGTGTATATCATATCTTGCTCTGTTTTATTCTTTTTACAGAACATAACACATTTCATTCCATGATATGTCTCATTGCCTCATAACAATATGGCTGACGAATGACAACCGAGGAAAAAGAACATGTACCGTTCAGATTTGCATACAGGGCACTCGCTAATTGGTGCAATTTCTTCATTTTTTGAAAAAGAAAATAATTGTTATACTACTGTTTTGAATTTTGCTTCACCCTGTATATTGTTTTCATACAACAACCAAATATACTAACTAAGTGTTGCAAACATCATAAAGGAGAAAGAAAACCTATAAATTACAAGAAAAAGGTTTAAAAAATGAAGTTAGTACCTGTTGTTATATATGGAGCAATGGAACCCTTGCAGTATTGATGAGACCACGTATCACTCATCCTAAGTATAAAACGTACGTCTTTAACCACAAATTTCTTCAATTTTCTTCAAAACTATACTAGTTGGTATAAATATGTTGTTAGGCAACATCTCAACAATATAACATATGTCATTTTTATATATATTATATTGTTGAGCACTCTTCCTAACTGCTATATATTTCAGGCTATATCTCCGAAACTTCTGAACATATTTTAATGAAATAAAGCTCAAATTGAAGAGCAGTACACTCTTTCTGATATGAATGCAAGCAGAGCCCCCTACCGTACATGGAAAGTTATCTTGTGTATATCATATCTTGCACTGTTTTATTCTTTTTACAGAACATAACACATTTCATTTCATGATATGTCTCATTGCCTCATAACAATATGGCTGACGAATGACAACCGAGGAAAAAGAACATGTACCGTTCTGATTTGCATACAGGGCACTTGCTAATTGGTGCAATTTCTTAATTTTTTGAAAAAAAAATAATTTTTATACTACGGTTTTGAATTTTGCTTCACCCTGTATATTTTTTTTCATACAGCAACTAAATACTAACTAAGTGTTGCAAACATCATAAAGGAGAAAGAAAACCTATACATTACAAGAAAAAGGTTTAAGAAATGAAGTTAGTACCTGTAGTTATATATGGAGGAATGGAACCCTTGCAGTATTGATGAGACCACGTATCACTCACCCTAAGTAGAAAACGTACGTCTTTAACCACAAATTTCTTCAATTTTCTTCAAAACTATACTAGTTGGTATAAATATGTTGTTAGGCAACATCTCAACAATATAACATATGTCATTTTTATATATATTATATTGTTGAGCACTCTTCCTAACTGCTATATATTTCAGGCTATATCTCCGAAACTTCTGAACATATTTTAATGCAATAAAGCTCAAATTGAAGAGTTTACACTCTTTCTGATATGAATGCAAGCAGAGCCCCCTACCGTAAAAGGAAAGTTATCTTGTGTATATCATATCTTGCACTGTTTTATTCTTTTTACAGAACATAACACATTTCATTCCATGATATGTCTCATTGCCTCATAACAATATGGCTGACGAATGACAACCGAGGAAAAAGAACATGTACCGTTCAGATTTGCATACAGGGCACTCGCTAATTGGTGCAATTTCTTAATTTTTTGAAAAAAAAAATAGTAATTGTTATACTAGGGTTTCGAATTTTGCTTCACCCTGTATATTTTTTTCATACAGCAACCAAATATACTAACTAAGTGTTGGAAACATCATAAAGGGGAAAGAAAACCTATACATTACAAGAAAAAGGTTTAAAAAATGAAGTTAGTACCTGTTGTTATATATGGAGCAATGGAACCCTTGCAGTATTGATGAGACCACTTATCACTCATCCTAAGTAGAAAACGTACGTCTTTAACCACAAATTTCTTCAATTTTCTTCCAAACTATACTAGTTGGTATAAATATGTTGTTAGGCAACATCTCAACAATATAACATATGTCATTTTTATATATATTATATTGTTGAGCACTCTTCCTAACTGCTATATATTTCAGGCTATATCTCCGAAACTTCTGAACATATTTTAATGCAATAAAGCTCAAATTGAAGAGTTTACACTCTTTCTGATATGAATGCAAGCAGAGCCCCCTACCGTAAAAGGAACGTTATGTTGTGTATATCATATCTTGCACTGTTTTATTCTTTTTACAGAACATAACACATTTCATTCCATGATATGTCTCATTGCCTCATAACAATATGGCTGACGAATGACAACCGAGGAAAAAGAACATGTACCGTTCAGATTTGCATACAGGGCACTCGCTAATTGGTGCAATTTCTTCATTTTTTGAAAAAAAAATAATTGTTATACTACGGTTTTGAATTTTGCTTCACCCTGTATATTTTTTTTTCATACAACAACCAAATATACCAACTAAGTGTTGCAAACATCATAAAGGAGAAAGAAAACCTATACATTACAAGAAAAAGGTTTAAAAAATGAAGTTAGTACCTGTCGTTATATATGGAGCAATGGAACCCTTGCAGTATTGATGAGACCACGTATCACTCATCCTAAGTAGAAAACGTACGTCTTTAACCACAAATTTCTTCAATTTTCTTCAAAACTATACTAGTTGGTATAAATATGTTGTTAGGCAACATCTCAACAATATAACATATGTCATTTTTATATATATTATATTGTTGAGCACTCTTCCTAACTGCTATATATTTCAGGCTATATCTCCGAAACTTCTGAACATATATTAATGAAATAAAGCTCAAATTGAAGAGCAGTACACTCTTTCTGATATGAATGCAAGCAGAGCCCCCTACCGTACATGGAAAGTTATCTTGTGTATATCATATCTTGCACTGTTTTATTCTTTTTACAGAACATAACACATTTCATTTCATGATATGTCTCATTGCCTCATAACAATATGGCTGACGAATGACAACCGAGGAAAAAGAACATGTACCGTTCAGATTTGCATACAGGGCACTTGCTAATTGGTGCAATTTCTTAATTTTTTGAAAAAAAAAATAATTTTTATACTACGGTTTTGATGTTTGCTTCACCCTGTATATTTTTTTTCATACAGCGACCAAATACTAACTAAGTGATGGAAACATCATAAAGGAGAAAGAAAACCTATACATTACAAGAAAAAGGTTTAAGAAATGAAGTTAGTACCTGTAGTTATATATGGAGGAATGGAACCCTTGCAGTATTGATGAGACCACGTATCACTCACCCTAAGTAGAAAACGTACGTCTTTAACCACAAATTTCTTCAATTTTCTTCAAAACTATACTAGTTGGTATAAATATGTTGTTAGGCAACATCTCAACAATATAACATATGTCATTTTTATATATATTATATTGTTGAGCACTCTTCCTAACTGCTATATATTTCAGGCTATATCTCCGAAACTTCTGAACATATTTTAATGCAATAAAGCTCAGATTGAAGAGTTTACACTCTTTCTGATATGAATGCAAGCAGAGCCCCCTACCGTAAAAGGAAAGTTATGTTGTGTATATCATATCTTGCACTGTTTTTTTCTTTTTACAGAACATAACACATTTCATTCCATGATATGTCTCATTGCCTCATAACAATATGGCTGACGAATGACAACCGAGGAAAAAGAACATGTACCGTTCAGATTTGCATACAGGGCACTCGCTAATTGGTGCAATTTCTTCATTTTTTGAAAAAAAAATAATAATTGTTATACTACGGTTTTGAATTTTGCTTCACCCTGTATATTTTTTTCATACAGCAACCAAATATACTAACTAAGTGTTGGAAACATCATAAAGGAGAAAGAAAACCTATACATTACAAGAAAAAGGTTTAAAAAATGAAGTTAGTACCTGTTGTTATATATGGAGCAATGGAACCCTTGCAGTATTGATGAGACCACGTATCACTCATCCTAAGTAGAAAACGTACGTCTTTAACCACAAATTTCTTCAATTTTCTTCAAAACTATACTAGTTGGTATAAATATGTTGTTAGGCAACATCTCAACAATATAACATATGTCATTTTTATATATATTATATTGTTGAGCACTCTTCCTAACTGCTATATATTTCAGGCTATATCTCCGAAACTTCTGAACATATATTAATGAAATAAAGCTCAAATTGAAGAGCAGTACACTCTTTCTGATATGAATGCAAGCAGAGCCCCCTACCGTACATGGAAAGTTATCTTGTGTATATCATATCTTGCACTGTTTTATTCTTTTTACAGAACATAACACATTTCATTTCATGATATGTCTCATTGCCTCATAACAATATGGCTGACGAATGACAACCGAGGAAAAAGAACATGTACCGTTCAGATTTGCATACAGGGCACTTGCTAATTGGTGCAATTTCTTAATTTTTTGAAAAAAAAAATAATTTTTATACTACGGTTTTGAATTTTGCTTCACCCTGTATATTTTTTTTCATACAGCGACCAAATACTAACTAAGTGATGGAAACATCATAAAGGAGAAAGAAAACCTATACATTACAAGAAAAAGGTTTAAGAAATGAAGTTAGTACCTGTAGTTATATATGGAGGAATGGAACCCTTGCAGTATTGATGAGACCACGTATCACTCACCCTAAGTAGAAAACGTACGTCTTTAACCACAAATTTCTTCAATTTTCTTCAAAACTATACTAGTTGGTATAAATATGTTGTTAGGCAACATCTCAACAATATAACATATGTCATTTTTATATATATTATATTGTTGAGCACTCTTCCTAACTGCTATATATTTCAGGCTATATCTCCGAAACTTCTGAACATATTTTAATGCAATAAAGCTCAGATTGAAGAGTTTACACTCTTTCTGATATGAATGCAAGCAGAGCCCCCTGCCGTAAAAGGAAAGTTATGTTGTGTATATCATATCTTGCACTGTTTTTTTCTTTTTACAGAACATAACACATTTCATTCCATGATATGTCTCATTGCCTCATAACAATATGGCTGACGAATGACAACCGAGGAAAAAGAACATGTACCGTTCAGATTTGCATACAGGGCACTCGCTAATTGGTGCAATTTCTTCATTTTTTGAAAAAAAAAATAATTGTTATACTACGGTTTTGAATTTTGCTTCACCCTGTATATTTTTTTTTCATACAACAACCAAATATACTAACTAAGTGTTGCAAACATCATAAAGGAGAAAGAAAACCTATACATTACAAGAAAAAGGTTTAAAAAATGAAGTTAGTACCTGTCGTTATATATGGAGCAATGGAACCCTTGCAGTATTGATGAGACCACGTATCACTCATCCTAAGTAGAAAACGTACGTCTTTAACCACAAATTTCTTCAATTTTCTTCAAAACTATACTAGTTGGTATAAATATGTTGTTAGGCAACATCTCAACAATATAACATATGTCATTTTTATATATATTATATTGTTGAGCACTCTTCCTAACTGCTATATATTTCAGGCTATATCTCCGAAACTTCTGAACATATTTTAATGCAATAAAGCTCAAATTGAAGAGTTTACACTCTTTCTGATATGAATGCAAGCAGAGCCCCCTACCGTAAAAGGAAAGTTATGTTGTGTATATCATATCTTGCACTGTTTTATTCTTTTTACAGAACATAACACATTTCATTCCATGATATGTCTCATTGCCTCATAACAATATGGCTGACGAATGACAACCGAGGAAAAAGAACATGTACCGTTCAGATTTGCATACAGGGCACTCGCTAATTGGTGCAATTTCTTAATTTTTTGAAAAAAAAAATAGTAATTGTTATACTAGGGTTTCGAATTTTGCTTCACCCTGTATATTTTTTTCATACAGCAACCAAATATACTAACTAAGTGTTGGAAACATCATAAAGGGGAAAGAAAACCTATACATTACAAGAAAAAGGTTTAAAAAATGAAGTTGGTACCTGTTGTTATATATGGAGCAATGGAACCCTTGCAGTATTGATGAGACCACTTATCACTCATCCTAAGTAGAAAACGTACGTCTTTAACCACAAATTTCTTCAATTTTCTTCCAAACTATACTAGTTGGTATAAATATGTTGTTAGGCAACATCTCAACAATATAACATATGTCATTTTTATATATATTATATTGTTGAGCACTCTTCCTAACTGCTATATATTTCAGGCTATATCTCCGAAACTTCTGAACATATTTTAATGCAATAAAGCTCAAATTGAAGAGTTTACACTCTTTCTGATATGAATGCAAGCAGAGCCCCCTACCGTAAAAGGAACGTTATGTTGTGTATATCATATCTTGCACTGTTTTATTCTTTTTACAGAACATAACACATTTCATTCCATGATATGTCTCATTGCCTCATAACAATATGGCTGACGAATGACAACCGAGGAAAAAGAACATGTACCGTTCAGATTTGCATACAGGGCACTCGCTAATTGGTGCAATTTCTTCATTTTTTGAAAAAAAAATAATTGTTATACTACGGTTTTGAATTTTGCTTCACCCTGTATATTTTTTTTTCATACAACAACCAAATATACCAACTAAGTGTTGCAAACATCATAAAGGAGAAAGAAAACCTATACATTACAAGAAAAAGGTTTAAAAAATGAAGTTAGTACCTGTCGTTATATATGGAGCAATGGAACCCTTGCAGTATTGATGAGACCACGTATCACTCATCCTAAGTAGAAAACGTACGTCTTTAACCACAAATTTCTTCAATTTTCTTCAAAACTATACTAGTTGGTATAAATATGTTGTTAGGCAACATCTCAACAATATAACATATGTCATTTTTATATATATTATATTGTTGAGCACTCTTCCTAACTGCTATATATTTCAGGCTATATCTCCGAAACTTCTGAACATATATTAATGAAATAAAGCTCAAATTGAAGAGCAGTACACTCTTTCTGATATGAATGCAAGCAGAGCCCCCTACCGTACATGGAAAGTTATCTTGTGTATATCATATCTTGCACTGTTTTATTCTTTTTACAGAACATAACACATTTCATTTCATGATATGTCTCATTGCCTCATAACAATATGGCTGACGAATGACAACCGAGGAAAAAGAACATGTACCGTTCAGATTTGCATACAGGGCACTTGCTAATTGGTGCAATTTCTTAATTTTTTGAAAAAAAAAATAATTTTTATACTACGGTTTTGATGTTTGCTTCACCCTGTATATTTTTTTTCATACAGCGACCAAATACTAACTAAGTGATGGAAACATCATAAAGGAGAAAGAAAACCTATACATTACAAGAAAAAGGTTTAAGAAATGAAGTTAGTACCTGTAGTTATATATGGAGGAATGGAACCCTTGCAGTATTGATGAGACCACGTATCACTCACCCTAAGTAGAAAACGTACGTCTTTAACCACAAATTTCTTCAATTTTCTTCAAAACTATACTAGTTGGTATAAATATGTTGTTAGGCAACATCTCAACAATATAACATATGTCATTTTTATATATATTATATTGTTGAGCACTCTTCCTAACTGCTATATATTTCAGGCTATATCTCCGAAACTTCTGAACATATTTTAATGCAATAAAGCTCAGATTGAAGAGTTTACACTCTTTCTGATATGAATGCAAGCAGAGCCCCCTACCGTAAAAGGAAAGTTATGTTGTGTATATCATATCTTGCACTGTTTTTTTCTTTTTACAGAACATAACACATTTCATTCCATGATATGTCTCATTGCCTCATAACAATATGGCTGACGAATGACAACCGAGGAAAAAGAACATGTACCGTTCAGATTTGCATACAGGGCACTCGCTAATTGGTGCAATTTCTTCATTTTTTGAAAAAAAAAATAATAATTGTTATACTACGGTTTTGAATTTTGCTTCACCCTGTATATTTTTTTCATACAGCAACCAAATATACTAACTAAGTGTTGGAAACATCATAAAGGAGAAAGAAAACCTATACATTACAAGAAAAAGGTTTAAAAAATGAAGTTAGTACCTGTTGTTATATATGGAGCAATGGAACCCTTGCAGTATTGATGAGACCACGTATCACTCATCCTAAGTAGAAAACGTACGTCTTTAACCACAAATTTCTTCAATTTTCTTCAAAACTATACTAGTTGGTATAAATATGTTGTTAGGCAACATCTCAACAATATAACATATGTCATTTTTATATATATTATATTGTTGAGCACTCTTCCTAACTGCTATATATTTCAGGCTATATCTCCGAAACTTCTGAACATATATTAATGAAATAAAGCTCAAATTGAAGAGCAGTACACTCTTTCTGATATGAATGCAAGCAGAGCCCCCTACCGTACATGGAAAGTTATCTTGTGTATATCATATCTTGCACTGTTTTATTCTTTTTACAGAACATAACACATTTCATTTCATGATATGTCTCATTGCCTCATAACAATATGGCTGACGAATGACAACCGAGGAAAAAGAACATGTACCGTTCAGATTTGCATACAGGGCACTTGCTAATTGGTGCAATTTCTTAATTTTTTGAAAAAAAAAATAATTTTTATACTACGGTTTTGATGTTTGCTTCACCCTGTATATTTTTTTTCATACAGCGACCAAATACTAACTAAGTGATGGAAACATAATAAAGGAGAAAGAAAACCTATACATTACAAGAAAAAGGTTTAAGAAATGAAGTTAGTACCTGTAGTTATATATGGAGGAATGGAACCCTTGCAGTATTGATGAGACCACGTATCACTCACCCTAAGTAGAAAACGTACGTCTTTAACCACAAATTTCTTCAATTTTCTTCAAAACTATACTAGTTGGTATAAATATGTTGTTAGGCAACATCTCAACAATATAACATATGTCATTTTTATATATATTATATTGTTGAGCACTCTTCCTAACTGCTATATATTTCAGGCTATATCTCCGAAACTTCTGAACATATTTTAATGCAATAAAGCTCAAATTGAAGAGTTTACACTCTTTCTGATATGAATGCAAGCAGAGCCCCCTACCGTAAAAGGAACGTTATGTTGTGTATATCATATCTTGCACTGTTTTATTCTTTTTACAGAACATAACACATTTCATTCCATGATATGTCTCATTGCCTCATAACAATATGGCTGACGAATTACAACCGAGGAAAAAGAACATGTACCGTTCAGATTTGCATACAGGGCACTCGCTAATTGGTGCAATTTCTTCATTTTTTGAAAAAAAAATAATTGTTATACTACGGTTTTGAATTTTGCTTCACCCTGTATATTTTTTTTTCATACAACAACCAAATATACCAACTAAGTGTTGCAAACATCATAAAGGAGAAAGAAAACCTATACATTACAAGAAAAAGGTTTAAAAAATGAAGTTAGTACCTGTCGTTATATATGGAGCAATGGAACCCTTGCAGTATTGATGAGACCACGTATCACTCATCCTAAGTAGAAAACGTACGTCTTTAACCACAAATTTCTTCAATTTTCTTCAAAACTATACTAGTTGGTATAAATATGTTGTTAGGCAACATCTCAACAATATAACATATGTCATTTTTATATATATTATATTGTTGAGCACTCTTCCTAACTGCTATATATTTCAGGCTATATCTCCGAAACTTCTGAACATATATTAATGAAATAAAGCTCAAATTGAAGAGCAGTACACTCTTTCTGATATGAATGCAAGCAGAGCCCCCTACCGTACATGGAAAGTTATCTTGTGTATATCATATCTTGCACTGTTTTATTCTTTTTACAGAACATAACACATTTCATTTCATGATATGTCTCATTGCCTCATAACAATATGGCTGACGAATGACAACCGAGGAAAAAGAACATGTACCGTTCAGATTTGCATACAGGGCACTTGCTAATTGGTGCAATTTCTTAATTTTTTGAAAAAAAAATAATTTTTATACTACGGTTTTGATGTTTGCTTCACCCTGTATATTTTTTTTCATACAGCGACCAAATACTAACTAAGTGATGGAAACATCATAAAGGAGAAAGAAAACCTATACATTACAAGAAAAAGGTTTAAAAAATGAAGTTAGTACCTGTCGTTATATATGGAGCAATGGAACCCTTGCAGTATTGATGAGACCACGTATCACTCATCCTAAGTAGAAAACGTACGTCTTTAACCACAAATTTCTTCAATTTTCTTCAAAACTATACTAGTTGGTATAAATATGTTGTTAGGCAACATCTCAACAATATAACATATGTCATTTTTATATATATTATATTGTTGAGCACTCTTCCTAACTGCTATATATTTCAGGCTATATCTCCGAAACTTCTGAACATATTTTAATGCAATAAAGCTCAGATTGAAGAGT
Organism: Thermobia domestica; assembly: GCF_964235325.1. Taxonomy (NCBI): domain Eukaryota; kingdom Metazoa; phylum Arthropoda; class Insecta; order Zygentoma; family Lepismatidae; genus Thermobia; species Thermobia domestica. Next base: position 45,276 of record NW_027656345.1, on the reverse strand, counting down.
TTACACTCTTTCTGATATGAATGCAAGCAGAGCCCCCTACCGTAAAAGGAAAGTTATGTTGTGTATATGTGTTGTACGTCTTTAACCACAAATTTCTTCAATTTTCTTCAAAACTATACTAGTTGGTATAAATATGTTGTTAGGCAACATCTCAACAATATAACATATGTCATTTTTATATATATTTTATTGTTGAGCACTCTTCCTAACTGCTATATATTTCAAGCTGTATCTCCGAAACTTCTGAACATATTTTAATGAAATAAAGCTCAAATTGAAGAACAGTACATTCTTTCTGACACGAATGCAAGCAGAGCCCCCTACCGTAAATGGAAAGTTATCTTGTGTATATCATATCTTGCACTGTTTTATTCTTTTTACAGAACATAACACATTTCATTTCATGATATGTCTCATTGCCTCATAACAATATGGCTGACGAATGACAACCGAGGAAAAAGAACATGTACCGTTCAGATTTGCATACAGGGCACTCGCTAATTGGTGCAATTTCTTCATTTTTTGAAAAAAAAATAATAATTGTTATACTACGGTTTTGAATTTTGCTTCACCCTGTATATTTTTTTCATACAGCAACCAAATATACTAACTAAGTGTTGGAAACATCATAAAGGAGAAAGAAAACCTATACATTACAAGAAAAAGGTTTAAAAAATGAAGTTAGTACCTGTTGTTATATATGGAGCAATGGAACCCTTGCAGTATTGATGAGACCACGTATCAATCATCCTAAGTAGAAAACGTACGTCTTTAACCACAAATTTCTTCAATTTTCTTCAAAACTATACTAGTTGGTATAAATATGTTGTTAGGCAACATCTCAACAATATAACATATGTCATTTTTATATATATTATATTGTTGAGCACTCTTCCTAACTGCTATATATTTCAGGCTATATCTCCGAAACTTCTGAACATATTTTAATGCAATAAAGCTCAGATTGAAGAGTTTACACTCTTTCTGATATGAATGCAAGCAGAGCCCCCTACCGTAAAAGGAAAGTTATGTTGTGTATATGTGTTGTACGTCTTTAACCACAAATTTCTTCAATTTTCTTCAAAACTATACTAGTTGGTATAAATATGTTGTTAGGCAACATCTCAACAATATAACATATGTCATTTTTATATATATTTTATTGTTGAGCACTCTTCCTAACTGCTATATATTTCAAGCTGTATCTCCGAAACTTCTGAACATATTTTAATGAAATAAAGCTCAAATTGAAGAACAGTACATTCTTTCTGACACGAATGCAAGCAGAGCCCCCTACCGTAAATGGAAAGTTATCTTGTGTATATCATATCTTGCACTGTTTTATTCTTTTTACAGAACATAACACATTTCATTTCATGATATGTCTCATTGCCTCATAACAATATGGCTGACGAATGACAACCGAGGAAAAAGAACATGTACCGTTCAGATTTGCATACAGGCACTCGCTAATTGGTGCAATTTCTTCATTTTTTGAAAAAAAAATAATAATTGTTATACTACGGTTTTGAATTTTGCTTCACCCTGTATATTTTTTTCATACAGCAACCAAATATACTAACTAAGTGTTGGAAACATCATAAAGGAGAAAGAAAACCTATACATTACAAGAAAAAGGTTTAAAAAATGAAGTTAGTACCTGTTGTTATATATGGAGCAATGGAACCCTTGCAGTATTGATGAGACCACGTATCAATCATCCTAAGTAGAAAACGTACGTCTTTAACCACAAATTTCTTCAATTTTCTTCAAAACTATACTAGTTGGTATAAATATGTTGTTAGGCAACATCTCAACAATATAACATATGTCATTTTTATATATATTATATTGTTGAGCACTCTTCCTAACTGCTATATATTTCAGGCTATATCTCCGAAACTTCTGAACATATTTTAATGAAATAAAGCTCAAATTGAAGACCAGTACACTCTTTCTGATATGAATGCAAGCAGAGCCCCCTACCGTACATGGAAAGTTATCTTGTGTATATCATATCTTGCACTGTTTTATTCTTTTTACAGAACATAACACATTTCATTTCATGATATGTCTCATTGCCTCAGAACAATATGGCTGACGAATGACAACCGAGGAAAAAGAACATGTACCGTTCAGATTTGCATACAGGGCACTTGCTAATTGGTGCAATTTCTTAATTTTTTGAAAAAAAAATAATTTTTATACTACGGTTTTGAATTTTGCTTCACCCTGTATATTTTTTTTCATACAGCGACCAAATACTAACTAAGTGTTGGAAACATCATAAAGGAGAAAGAAAACCTATACATTACAAGAAAAAGGTTTAAGAAATGAAGTTAGTACCTGTAGTTATATATGGAGGAATGGAACCCTTGCAGTATTGATGAGACCACGTATCACTCACCCTAAGAAGAAAACGTACTTCTTTAACCACAAATTTCTTCAATTTTCTTCAAAACTATACTAGTTTGTATAAATATGTTGTTAGGCAACATCTCAACAATATAACATATGTCATTTTTATATATATTATATTGTTGAGCACTCTTCCTAACTGCTATATATTTCAGGCTATATCTCCGAAACTTCTGAACATATTTTAATGAAATAAAGCTCAAATTGAAGAGCAGTACACTCTTTCTAATATGAATGCAAGCAGAGCCCCCTACCGTACATGGAAAGTTATCTTGTGTATATCATATCTTGCACTGTTTTATTCTTTTTACAGAACATAACACATTTCATTTCATGATATGTCTCATTGCCTCATAACAATATGGCTGACGAATGACAACCGAGGAAAAAGAACATGTACCGTTCAGATTTGCATACAGGGCACTTGCTAATTGGTGCAATTTCTTAATTTTTTGAAAAAAAAAAATAATTTTTATACTACGGTTTTGATGTTTGCTTCACCCTGTATATTTTTTTTCATACAGCGACCAAATACTAACTAAGTGATGGAAACATCATAAAGGAGAAAGAAAACCTATACATTACAAGAAAAAGGTTTAAGAAATGAAGTTAGTACCTGTAGTTATATATGGAGGAATGGAACCCTTGCAGTATTGATGAGACCACGTATCACTCACCCTAAGTAGAAAACGTACGTCTTTAACCACAAATTTCTTCAATTTTCTTCAAAACTATACTAGTTGGTATAAATATGTTGTTAGGCAACATCTCAACAATATAACATATGTCATTTTTATATATATTATATTGTTGAGCACTCTTCCTAACTGCTATATATTTCAGGCTATATCTCCGAAACTTCTGAACATATTTTAATGCAATAAAGCTCAAATTGAAGAGTTTACACTCTTTCTGATATGAATGCAAGCAGAGCCCCCTACCGTAAAAGGAACGTTATGTTGTGTATATCATATCTTGCACTGTTTTATTCTTTTTACAGAACATAACACATTTCATTCCATGATATGTCTCATTGCCTCATAACAATATGGCTGACGAATTACAACCGAGGAAAAAGAACATGTACCGTTCAGATTTGCATACAGGGCACTCGCTAATTGGTGCAATTTCTTCATTTTTTGAAAAAAAAATAATTGTTATACTACGGTTTTGAATTTTGCTTCACCCTGTATATTTTTTTTTCATACAACAACCAAATATACCAACTAAGTGTTGCAAACATCATAAAGGAGAAAGAAAACCTATACATTACAAGAAAAAGGTTTAAAAAATGAAGTTAGTACCTGTCGTTATATATGGAGCAATGGAACCCTTGCAGTATTGATGAGACCACGTATCACTCATCCTAAGTAGAAAACGTACGTCTTTAACCACAAATTTCTTCAATTTTCTTCAAAACTATACTAGTTGGTATAAATATGTTGTTAGGCAACATCTCAACAATATAACATATGTCATTTTTATATATATTATATTGTTGAGCACTCTTCCTAACTGCTATATATTTCAGGCTATATCTCCGAAACTTCTGAACATATATTAATGAAATAAAGCTCAAATTGAAGAGCAGTACACTCTTTCTGATATGAATGCAAGCAGAGCCCCCTACCGTACATGGAAAGTTATCTTGTGTATATCATATCTTGCACTGTTTTATTCTTTTTACAGAACATAACACATTTCATTTCATGATATGTCTCATTGCCTCATAACAATATGGCTGACGAATGACAACCGAGGAAAAAGAACATGTACCGTTCAGATTTGCATACAGGGCACTTGCTAATTGGTGCAATTTCTTAATTTTTTGAAAAAAAAAATAATTTTTATACTACGGTTTTGATGTTTGCTTCACCCTGTATATTTTTTTTCATACAGCGACCAAATACTAACTAAGTGATGGAAACATCATAAAGGAGAAAGAAAACCTATACATTACAAGAAAAAGGTTTAAGAAATGAAGTTAGTACCTGTAGTTATATATGGAGGAATGGAACCCTTGCAGTATTGATGAGACCACGTATCACTCACCCTAAGTAGAAAACGTACGTCTTTAACCACAAATTTCTTCAATTTTCTTCAAAACTATACTAGTTGGTATAAATATGTTGTTAGGCAACATCTCAACAATATAACATATGTCATTTTTATATATATTATATTGTTGAGCACTCTTCCTAACTGCTATATATTTCAGGCTATATCTCCGAAACTTCTGAACATATTTTAATGCAATAAAGCTCAGATTGAAGAGTTTACACTCTTTCTGATATGAATGCAAGCAGAGCCCCCTACCGTAAAAGGAAAGTTATGTTGTGTATATGTGTTGTACGTCTTTAACCACAAATTTCTTCAATTTTCTTCAAAACTATACTAGTTGGTATAAATATGTTGTTAGGCAACATCTCAACAATATAACATATGTCATTTTTATATATATTTTATTGTTGAGCACTCTTCCTAACTGCTATATATTTCAAGCTGTATCTCCGAAACTTCTGAACATATTTTAATGAAATAAAGCTCAAATTGAAGAACAGTACATTCTTTCTGACACGAATGCAAGCAGAGCCCCCTACCGTAAATGGAAAGTTATCTTGTGTATATCATATCTTGCACTGTTTTATTCTTTTTACAGAACATAACACATTTCATTTCATGATATGTCTCATTGCCTCATAACAATATGGCTGACGAATGACAACCGAGGAAAAAGAACATGTACCGTTCAGATTTGCATACAGGGCACTCGCTAATTGGTGCAATTTCTTCATTTTTGGAAAAAAAAATAATAATTGTTATACTACGGTTTTGAATTTTGCTTCACCCTGTATATTTTTTTCATACAGCAACCAAATATACTAACTAAGTGTTGGAAACATCATAAAGGAGAAAGAAAACCTATACATTACAAGAAAAAGGTTTAAAAAATGAAGTTAGTACCTGTTGTTATATATGGAGCAATGGAACCCTTGCAGTATTGATGAGACCACGTATCAATCATCCTAAGTAGAAAACGTACGTCTTTAACCACAAATTTCTTCAATTTTCTTCAAAACTATACTAGTTGGTATAAATATGTTGTTAGGCAACATCTCAACAATATAACATATGTCATTTTTATATATATTATATTGTTGAGCACTCTTCCTAACTGCTATATATTTCAGGCTATATCTCCGAAACTTCTGAACATATTTTAATGAAATAAAGCTCAAATTGAAGACCAGTACACTCTTTCTGATATGAATGCAAGCAGAGCCCCCTACCGTACATGGAAAGTTATCTTGTGTATATCATATCTTGCACTGTTTTATTCTTTTTACAGAACATAACACATTTCATTTCATGATATGTCTCATTGCCTCAGAACAATATGGCTGACGAATGACAACCGAGGAAAAAGAACATGTACCGTTCAGATTTGCATACAGGGCACTTGCTAATTGGTGCAATTTCTTAATTTTTTGAAAAAAAAATAATTTTTATACTACGGTTTTGAATTTTGCTTCACCCTGTATATTTTTTTTCATACAGCGACCAAATACTAACTAAGTGTTGGAAACATCATAAAGGAGAAAGAAAACCTATACATTACAAGAAAAAGGTTTAAGAAATGAAGTTAGTACCTGTAGTTATATATGGAGGAATGGAACCCTTGCAGTATTGATGAGACCACGTATCACTCACCCTAAGAAGAAAACGTACTTCTTTAACCACAAATTTCTTCAATTTTCTTCAAAACTATACTAGTTTGTATAAATATGTTGTTAGGCAACATCTCAACAATATAACATATGTCATTTTTATATATATTATATTGTTGAGCACTCTTCCTAACTGCTATATATTTCAGGCTATATCTCCGAAACTTCTGAACATATTTTAATGAAATAAAGCTCAAATTGAAGAGCAGTACACTCTTTCTGATATGAATGCAAGCAGAGCCCCCTACCGTAAATGGAAAGTTATCTTGTGTATATCATATCTTGCACTGTTTTATTCTTTTTACAGAACATAACACATTTCATTTCATGATATGTCTCATTGCCTCATAACAATATGGCTGACGAATGACAACCGAGGAAAAAGAACATGTACCGTTCAGATTTGCATACAGGGCACTCGCTAATTGGTGCAATTTCTTCATTTTTTGAAAAAAAAATAATAATTGTTATACTACGGTTTTGAATTTTGCTTCACCCTGTATATTTTTTTCATACAGCAACCAAATATACTAACTAAGTGTTGGAAACATCATAAAGGAGAAAGAAAACCTATACATTACAAGAAAAAGGTTTAAAAAATGAAGTTAGTACCTGTTGTTATATATGGAGCAATGGAACCCTTGCAGTATTGATGAGACCACGTATCACTCATCCTAAGTAGAAAACGTACGTCTTTAACCACAAATTTCTTCAATTTTCTTCAAAACTATACTAGTTGGTATAAATATGTTGTTAGGCAACATCTCAACAATATAACATATGTCATTTTTATATATATTATATTGTTGAGCACTCTTCCTAACTGCTATATATTTCAGGCTATATCTCCGAAACTTCTGAACATATTTTAATGAAATAAAGCTCAAATTGAAGACCAGTACACTCTTTCTGATATGAATGCAAGCAGAGCCCCCTACCGTACATGGAAAGTTATCTTGTGTATATCATATCTTGCACTGTTTTATTCTTTTTACAGAACATAACACATTTCATTTCATGATATGTCTCATTGCCTCAGAACAATATGGCTGACGAATGACAACCGAGGAAAAAGAACATGTACCGTTCAGATTTGCATACAGGGCACTTGCTAATTGGTGCAATTTCTTAATTTTTTGAAAAAAAAATAATTTTTATACTACGGTTTTGAATTTTGCTTCACCCTGTATATTTTTTTTCATACAGCGACCAAATACTAACTAAGTGTTGGAAACATCATAAAGGAGAAAGAAAACCTATACATTACAAGAAAAAGGTTTAAGAAATGAAGTTAGTACCTGTAGTTATATATGGAGGAATGGAACCCTTGCAGTATTGATGAGACCACGTATCACTCACCCTAAGAAGAAAACGTACTTCTTTAACCACAAATTTCTTCAATTTTCTTCAAAACTATACTAGTTTGTATAAATATGTTGTTAGGCAACATCTCAACAATATAACATATGTCATTTTTATATATATTATATTGTTGAGCACTCTTCCTAACTGCTATATATTTCAGGCTATATCTCCGAAACTTCTGAACATATTTTAATGAAATAAAGCTCAAATTGAAGAGCAGTACACTCTTTCTAATATGAATGCAAGCAGAGCCCCCTACCGTACATGGAAAGTTATCTTGTGTATATCATATCTTGCACTGTTTTATTCTTTTTACAGAACATAACACATTTCATTTCATGATATGTCTCATTGCCTCATAACAATATGGCTGACGAATGACAACCGAGGAAAAAGAACATGTACCGTTCAGATTTGCATACAGGGCACTTGCTAATTGGTGCAATTTCTTAATTTTTTGAAAAAAAAAATAATTTTTATACTACGGTTTTGATGTTTGCTTCACCCTGTATATTTTTTTTCATACAGCGACCAAATACTAACTAAGTGATGGAAACATCATAAAGGAGAAAGAAAACCTATACATTACAAGAAAAAGGTTTAAGAAATGAAGTTAGTACCTGTAGTTATATATGGAGGAATGGAACCCTTGCAGTATTGATGAGACCACGTATCACTCACCCTAAGTAGAAAACGTACGTCTTTAACCACAAATTTCTTCAATTTTCTTCAAAACTATACTAGTTGGTATAAATATGTTGTTAGGCAACATCTCAACAATATAACATATGTCATTTTTATATATATTATATTGTTGAGCACTCTTCCTAACTGCTATATATTTCAGGCTATATCTCCGAAACTTCTGAACATATTTTAATGCAATAAAGCTCAAATTGAAGAGTTTACACTCTTTCTGATATGAATGCAAGCAGAGCCCCCTACCGTAAAAGGAACGTTATGTTGTGTATATCATATCTTGCACTGTTTTATTCTTTTTACAGAACATAACACATTTCATTCCATGATATGTCTCATTGCCTCATAACAATATGGCTGACGAATTACAACCGAGGAAAAAGAACATGTACCGTTCAGATTTGCATACAGGGCACTCGCTAATTGGTGCAATTTCTTCATTTTTTGAAAAAAAAATAATAATTGTTATACTACGGTTTTGAATTTTGCTTCACCCTGTATATTTTTTTTTCATACAACAACCAAATATACCAACTAAGTGTTGCAAACATCATAAAGGAGAAAGAAAACCTATACATTACAAGAAAAAGGTTTAAAAAATGAAGTTAGTACCTGTCGTTATATATGGAGCAATGGAACCCTTGCAGTATTGATGAGACCACGTATCACTCATCCTAAGTAGAAAACGTACGTCTTTAACCACAAATTTCTTCAATTTTCTTCAAAACTATACTAGTTGGTATAAATATGTTGTTAGGCAACATCTCAACAATATAACATATGTCATTTTTATATATATTATATTGTTGAGCACTCTTCCTAACTGCTATATATTTCAGGCTATATCTCCGAAACTTCTGAACATATATTAATGAAATAAAGCTCAAATTGAAGAGCAGTACACTCTTTCTGATATGAATGCAAGCAGAGCCCCCTACCGTACATGGAAAGTTATCTTGTGTATATCATATCTTGCACTGTTTTATTCTTTTTACAGAACATAACACATTTCATTTCATGATATGTCTCATTGCCTCATAACAATATGGCTGACGAATGACAACCGAGGAAAAAGAACATGTACCGTTCAGATTTGCATACAGGGCACTTGCTAATTGGTGCAATTTCTTAATTTTTTGAAAAAAAAAATAATTTTTATACTACGGTTTTGATGTTTGCTTCACCCTGTATATTTTTTTTCATACAGCGACCAAATACTAACTAAGTGATGGAAACATCATAAAGGAGAAAGAAAACCTATACATTACAAGAAAAAGGTTTAAGAAATGAAGTTAGTACCTGTAGTTATATATGGAGGAATGGAACCCTTGCAGTATTGATGAGACCACGTATCACTCACCCTAAGTAGAAAACGTACGTCTTTAACCACAAATTTCTTCAATTTTCTTCAAAACTATACTAGTTGGTATAAATATGTTGTTAGGCAACATCTCAACAATATAACATATGTCATTTTTATATATATTATATTGTTGAGCACTCTTCCTAACTGCTATATATTTCAGGCTATATCTCCGAAACTTCTGAACATATTTTAATGCAATAAAGCTCAGATTGAAGAGTTTACACTCTTTCTGATATGAATGCAAGCAGAGCCCCCTACCGTAAAAGGAAAGTTATGTTGTGTATATGTGTTGTACGTCTTTAACCACAAATTTCTTCAATTTTCTTCAAAACTATACTAGTTGGTATAAATATGTTGTTAGGCAACATCTCAACAATATAACATATGTCATTTTTATATATATTTTATTGTTGAGCACTCTTCCTAACTGCTATATATTTCAAGCTGTATCTCCGAAACTTCTGAACATATTTTAATGAAATAAAGCTCAAATTGAAGAACAGTACATTCTTTCTGACACGAATGCAAGCAGAGCCCCCTACCGTAAATGGAAAGTTATCTTGTGTATATCATATCTTGCACTGTTTTATTCTTTTTACAGAACATAACACATTTCATTTCATGATATGTCTCATTGCCTCATAACAATATGGCTGACGAATGACAACCGAGGAAAAAGAACATGTACCGTTCAGATTTGCATACAGGGCACTCGCTAATTGGTGCAATTTCTTCATTTTTGGAAAAAAAAATAATAATTGTTATACTACGGTTTTGAATTTTGCTTCACCCTGTATATTTTTTTCATACAGCAACCAAATATACTAACTAAGTGTTGGAAACATCATAAAGGAGAAAGAAAACCTATACATTACAAGAAAAAGGTTTAAAAAATGAAGTTAGTACCTGTTGTTATATATGGAGCAATGGAACCCTTGCAGTATTGATGAGACCACGTATCAATCATCCTAAGTAGAAAACGTACGTCTTTAACCACAAATTTCTTCAATTTTCTTCAAAACTATACTAGTTGGTATAAATATGTTGTTAGGCAACATCTCAACAATATAACATATGTCATTTTTATATATATTATATTGTTGAGCACTCTTCCTAACTGCTATATATTTCAGGCTATATCTCCGAAACTTCTGAACATATTTTAATGAAATAAAGCTCAAATTGAAGACCAGTACACTCTTTCTGATATGAATGCAAGCAGAGCCCCCTACCGTACATGGAAAGTTATCTTGTGTATATCATATCTTGCACTGTTTTATTCTTTTTACAGAACATAACACATTTCATTTCATGATATGTCTCATTGCCTCAGAACAATATGGCTGACGAATGACAACCGAGGAAAAAGAACATGTACCGTTCAGATTTGCATACAGGGCACTTGCTAATTGGTGCAATTTCTTAATTTTTTGAAAAAAAAATAATTTTTATACTACGGTTTTGAATTTTGCTTCACCCTGTATATTTTTTTTCATACAGCGACCAAATACTAACTAAGTGTTGGAAACATCATAAAGGAGAAAGAAAACCTATACATTACAAGAAAAAGGTTTAAGAAATGAAGTTAGTACCTGTAGTTATATATGGAGGAATGGAACCCTTGCAGTATTGATGAGACCACGTATCACTCACCCTAAGAAGAAAACGTACTTCTTTAACCACAAATTTCTTCAATTTTCTTCAAAACTATACTAGTTTGTATAAATATGTTGTTAGGCAACATCTCAACAATATAACATATGTCATTTTTATATATATTATATTGTTGAGCACTCTTCCTAACTGCTATATATTTCAGGCTATATCTCCGAAACTTCTGAACATATTTTAATGAAATAAAGCTCAAATTGAAGAGCAGTACACTCTTTCTGATATGAATGCAAGCAGAGCCCCCTACCGTAAATGGAAAGTTATCTTGTGTATATCATATCTTGCACTGTTTTATTCTTTTTACAGAACATAACACATTTCATTTCATGATATGTCTCATTGCCTCATAACAATATGGCTGACGAATGACAACCGAGGAAAAAGAACATGTACCGTTCAGATTTGCATACAGGGCACTCGCTAATTGGTGCAATTTCTTCATTTTTTGAAAAAAAAATAATAATTGTTATACTACGGTTTTGAATTTTGCTTCACCCTGTATATTTTTTTCATACAGCAACCAAATATACTAACTAAGTGTTGGAAACATCATAAAGGAGAAAGAAAACCTATACATTACAAGAAAAAGGTTTAAAAAATGAAGTTAGTACCTGTTGTTATATATGGAGCAATGGAACCCTTGCAGTATTGATGAGACCACGTATCACTCATCCTAAGTAGAAAACGTACGTCTTTAACCACAAATTTCTTCAATTTTCTTCAAAACTATACTAGTTGGTATAAATATGTTGTTAGGCAACATCTCAACAATATAACATATGTCATTTTTATATATATTATATTGTTGAGCACTCTTCCTAACTGCTATATATTTCAGGCTATATCTCCGAAACTTCTGAACATATTTTAATGAAATAAAGCTCAAATTGAAGACCAGTACACTCTTTCTGATATGAATGCAAGCAGAGCCCCCTACCGTACATGGAAAGTTATCTTGTGTATATCATATCTTGCACTGTTTTATTCTTTTTACAGAACATAACACATTTCATTTCATGATATGTCTCATTGCCTCAGAACAATATGGCTGACGAATGACAACCGAGGAAAAAGAACATGTACCGTTCAGATTTGCATACAGGGCACTTGCTAATTGGTGCAATTTCTTAATTTTTTGAAAAAAAAATAATTTTTATACTACGGTTTTGAATTTTGCTTCACCCTGTATATTTTTTTTCATACAGCGACCAAATACTAACTAAGTGTTGGAAACATCATAAAGGAGAAAGAAAACCTATACATTACAAGAAAAAGGTTTAAGAAATGAAGTTAGTACCTGTAGTTATATATGGAGGAATGGAACCCTTGCAGTATTGATGAGACCACGTATCACTCACCCTAAGAAGAAAACGTACTTCTTTAACCACAAATTTCTTCAATTTTCTTCAAAACTATACTAGTTTGTATAAATATGTTGTTAGGCAACATCTCAACAATATAACATATGTCATTTTTATATATATTATATTGTTGAGCACTCTTCCTAACTGCTATATATTTCAGGCTATATCTCCGAAACTTCTGAACATATTTTAATGAAATAAAGCTCAAATTGAAGAGCAGTACACTCTTTCTAATATGAATGCAAGCAGAGCCCCCTACCGTACATGGAAAGTTATCTTGTGTATATCATATCTTGCACTGTTTTATTCTTTTTACAGAACATAACACATTTCATTTCATGATATGTCTCATTGCCTCATAACAATATGGCTGACGAATGACAACCGAGGAAAAAGAACATGTACCGTTCAGATTTGCATACAGGGCACTTGCTAATTGGTGCAATTTCTTAATTTTTTGAAAAAAAAATAATTTTTATACTACGGTTTTGATGTTTGCTTCACCCTGTATATTTTTTTTCATACAGCGACCAAATACTAACTAAGTGATGGAAACATCATAAAGGAGAAAGAAAACCTATACATTACAAGAAAAAGGTTTAAGAAATGAAGTTAGTACCTGTAGTTATATATGGAGGAATGGAACCCTTGCAGTATTGATGAGACCACGTATCACTCACCCTAAGTAGAAAACGTACGTCTTTAACCACAAATTTCTTCAATTTTCTTCAAAACTATACTAGTTGGTATAAATATGTTGTTAGGCAACATCTCAACAATATAACATATGTCATTTTTATATATATTATATTGTTGAGCACTCTTCCTAACTGCTATATATTTCAGGCTATATCTCCGAAACTTCTGAACATATTTTAATGCAATAAAGCTCAAATTGAAGAGTTTACACTCTTTCTGATATGAATGCAAGCAGAGCCCCCTACCGTAAAAGGAACGTTATGTTGTGTATATCATATCTTGCACTGTTTTATTCTTTTTACAGAACATAACACATTTCATTCCATGATATGTCTCATTGCCTCATAACAATATGGCTGACGAATTACAACCGAGGAAAAAGAACATGTACCGTTCAGATTTGCATACAGGGCACTCGCTAATTGGTGCAATTTCTTCATTTTTTGAAAAAAAAATAATAATTGTTATACTACGGTTTTGAATTTTGCTTCACCCTGTATATTTTTTTTTCATACAACAACCAAATATACCAACTAAGTGTTGCAAACATCATAAAGGAGAAAGAAAACCTATACATTACAAGAAAAAGGTTTAAAAAATGAAGTTAGTACCTGTCGTTATATATGGAGCAATGGAACCCTTGCAGTATTGATGAGACCACGTATCACTCATCCTAAGTAGAAAACGTACGTCTTTAACCACAAATTTCTTCAATTTTCTTCAAAACTATACTAGTTGGTATAAATATGTTGTTAGGCAACATCTCAACAATATAACATATGTCATTTTTATATATATTATATTGTTGAGCACTCTTCCTAACTGCTATATATTTCAGGCTATATCTCCGAAACTTCTGAACATATATTAATGAAATAAAGCTCAAATTGAAGAGCAGTACACTCTTTCTGATATGAATGCAAGCAGAGCCCCCTACCGTACATGGAAAGTTATCTTGTGTATATCATATCTTGCACTGTTTTATTCTTTTTACAGAACATAACACATTTCATTTCATGATATGTCTCATTGCCTCATAACAATATGGCTGACGAATGACAACCGAGGAAAAAGAACATGTACCGTTCAGATTTGCATACAGGGCACTTGCTAATTGGTGCAATTTCTTAATTTTTTGAAAAAAAAAATAATTTTTATACTACGGTTTTGATGTTTGCTTCACCCTGTATATTTTTTTTCATACAGCGACCAAATACTAACTAAGTGATGGAAACATCATAAAGGAGAAAGAAAACCTATACATTACAAGAAAAAGGTTTAAGAAATGAAGTTAGTACCTGTAGTTATATATGGAGGAATGGAACCCTTGCAGTATTGATGAGACCACGTATCACTCACCCTAAGTAGAAAACGTACGTCTTTAACCACAAATTTCTTCAATTTTCTTCAAAACTATACTAGTTGGTATAAATATGTTGTTAGGCAACATCTCAACAATATAACATATGTCATTTTTATATATATTATATTGTTGAGCACTCTTCCTAACTGCTATATATTTCAGGCTATATCTCCGAAACTTCTGAACATATTTTAATGCAATAAAGCTCAGATTGAAGAGTTTACACTCTTTCTGATATGAATGCAAGCAGAGCCCCCTACCGTAAAAGGAAAGTTATGTTGTGTATATGTGTTGTACGTCTTTAACCACAAATTTCTTCAATTTTCTTCAAAACTATACTAGTTGGTATAAATATGTTGTTAGGCAACATCTCAACAATATAACATATGTCATTTTTATATATATTTTATTGTTGAGCACTCTTCCTAACTGCTATATATTTCAAGCTGTATCTCCGAAACTTCTGAACATATTTTAATGAAATAAAGCTCAAATTGAAGAACAGTACATTCTTTCTGACACGAATGCAAGCAGAGCCCCCTACCGTAAATGGAAAGTTATCTTGTGTATATCATATCTTGCACTGTTTTATTCTTTTTACAGAACATAACACATTTCATTTCATGATATGTCTCATTGCCTCATAACAATATGGCTGACGAATGACAACCGAGGAAAAAGAACATGTACCGTTCAGATTTGCATACAGGGCACTCGCTAATTGGTGCAATTTCTTCATTTTTGGAAAAAAAATAATAATTGTTATACTACGGTTTTGAATTTTGCTTCACCCTGTATATTTTTTTCATACAGCAACCAAATATACTAACTAAGTGTTGGAAACATCATAAAGGAGAAAGAAAACCTATACATTACAAGAAAAAGGTTTAAAAAATGAAGTTAGTACCTGTTGTTATATATGGAGCAATGGAACCCTTGCAGTATTGATGAGACCACGTATCAATCATCCTAAGTAGAAAACGTACGTCTTTAACCACAAATTTCTTCAATTTTCTTCAAAACTATACTAGTTGGTATAAATATGTTGTTAGGCAACATCTCAACAATATAACATATGTCATTTTTATATATATTATATTGTTGAGCACTCTTCCTAACTGCTATATATTTCAGGCTATATCTCCGAAACTTCTGAACATATTTTAATGAAATAAAGCTCAAATTGAAGAGCAGTACACTGTTTCTGATATGAATGCAAGCAGAGCCCCCTACCGTACATGGAAAGTTATCTTGTGTATATCATATCTTGCACTGTTTTATTCTTTTTACAGAACATAACACATTTCATTTCATGATATGTCTCATTGCCTCAGAACAATATGGCTGACGAATGACAACCGAGGAAAAAGAACATGTACCGTTCAGATTTGCATACAGGGCACTTGCTAATTGGTGCAATTTCTTAATTTTTTGAAAAAAAAATAATTTTTATACTACGGTTTTGAATTTTGCTTCACCCTGTATATTTTTTTTCATACAGCGACCAAATACTAACTAAGTGTTGGAAACATCATAAAGGAGAAAGAAAACCTATACATTACAAGAAAAAGGTTTAAGAAATGAAGTTAGTACCTGTAGTTATATATGGAGGAATGGAACCCTTGCAGTATTGATGAGACCACGTATCACTCACCCTAAGAAGAAAACGTACTTCTTTAACCACAAATTTCTTCAATTTTCTTCAAAACTATACTAGTTTGTATAAATATGTTGTTAGGCAACATCTCAACAATATAACATATGTCATTTTTATATATATTATATTGTTGAGCACTCTTCCTAACTGCTATATATTTCAGGCTATATCTCCGAAACTTCTGAACATATTTTAATGAAATAAAGCTCAAATTGAAGAGCAGTACACTCTTTCTGATATGAATGCAAGCAGAGCCCCCTACCGTAAATGGAAAGTTATCTTGTGTATATCATATCTTGCACTGTTTTATTCTTTTTACAGAACATAACACATTTCATTTCATGATATGTCTCATTGCCTCATAACAATATGGCTGACGAATGACAACCGAGGAAAAAGAACATGTACCGTTCAGATTTGCATACAGGGCACTCGCTAATTGGTGCAATTTCTTCATTTTTTGAAAAAAAAATAATAATTGTTATACTACGGTTTTGAATTTTGCTTCACCCTGTATATTTTTTTCATACAGCAACCAAATATACTAACTAAGTGTTGGAAACATCATAAAGGAGAAAGAAAACCTATACATTACAAGAAAAAGGTTTAAAAAATGAAGTTAGTACCTGTTGTTATATATGGAGCAATGGAACCCTTGCAGTATTGATGAGACCACGTATCACTCATCCTAAGTAGAAAACGTACGTCTTTAACCACAAATTTCTTCAATTTTCTTCAAAACTATACTAGTTGGTATAAATATGTTGTTAGGCAACATCTCAACAATATAACATATGTCATTTTTATATATATTATATTGTTGAGCACTCTTCCTAACTGCTATATATTTCAGGCTATATCTCCGAAACTTCTGAACATATTTTAATGAAATAAAGCTCAAATTGAAGACCAGTACACTCTTTCTGATATGAATGCAAGCAGAGCCCCCTACCGTACATGGAAAGTTATCTTGTGTATATCATATCTTGCACTGTTTTATTCTTTTTACAGAACATAACACATTTCATTTCATGATATGTCTCATTGCCTCAGAACAATATGGCTGACGAATGACAACCGAGGAAAAAGAACATGTACCGTTCAGATTTGCATACAGGGCACTTGCTAATTGGTGCAATTTCTTAATTTTTTGAAAAAAAAATAATTTTTATACTACGGTTTTGAATTTTGCTTCACCCTGTATATTTTTTTTCATACAGCGACCAAATACTAACTAAGTGTTGGAAACATCATAAAGGAGAAAGAAAACCTATACATTACAAGAAAAAGGTTTAAGAAATGAAGTTAGTACCTGTAGTTATATATGGAGGAATGGAACCCTTGCAGTATTGATGAGACCACGTATCACTCACCCTAAGTAGAAAACGTACTTCTTTAACCACAAATTTCTTCAATTTTCTTCAAAACTATACTAGTTGGTATAAATATGTTGTTAGGCAACATCTCAACAATATAACATATGTCATTTTTATATATATTATATTGTTGAGCACTCTTCCTAACTGCTATATATTTCAGGCTATATCTCCGAAACTTCTGAACATATTTTAATGAAATAAAGCTCAAATTGAAGAGCAGTACACTCTTTCTGATATGAATGCAAGCAGAGCCCCCTACCGTAAATGGAAAGTTATCTTGTGTATATCATATCTTGCTCTGTTTTATTCTTTTTACAGAACATAACACATTTCATTCCATGATATGTCTCATTGCCTCATAACAATATGGCTGACGAATGACAACCGAGGAAAAAGAAAATGTACCGTTCAGATTTGCATACAGGACACTCGCTAATTGGTGCAATTTCTTCATTTTTTGAAAAAAAATAATTGTTATACTACGGTTTTGAATTTTGCTTCACCCTGTATATTTTTTTTTCATACAAAACCAAATATACTAACTAAGTGTTGCAAACATCATAAAGGAGAAAGAAAACCTATACATTACAAGAAAAAGGTTTAAAAAATGAAGTTAGTACCTGTTGTTATATATGGAGCAATGGAACCCTTGCAGTATTGATGAGACCACGTATCACTCATCCTAAGTAGAAAACGTACGTCTTTAACCACAAATTTCTTCAATTTTCTTCAAAACTATACTAGTTGGTATAAATATGTTGTTTGGCAACATCTCAACAATATAACATATGTCATTTTTATATATATTATATTGTTGAGCACTCTTCCTAACTGCTATATATTTCAAGCTGTATCTCCAAAACTTCTGAACATATTTTAATGCAATAAAGCTCAAATTGAAGAGTTTACCCTCTTTCTGACATGAATGCAAGCAGAGCCCCCTACCGTAAATGGAAAGTTATATTGTGTATATCATATCTTGCACTGTTTTATTCTTTTTACAGAACATAACACATTTCATTTCATGATATGTCTCATTGCCTCATAACAATATGGCTGACGAATGACAACCGAGGAAAAAGAACATGTACCGTTCAGATTTGCATACAGGGCACTCGCTAATTGGTGCAATTTCTTCATTTTTTGAAAAAAAAAAAATAATAATTGTTATACTACGGTTTTGAATTTTGCTTCACCCTGTATATTGTTTTCATACAACAACCAAATATACTAACTAAGTGTTGCAAACATCATAAAGGAGAAAGAAAACCTATACATTACAAGAAAAAGGTTTAAAAAATGAAGTTTGTACCTGTTGTTATATATGGAGTAATGGAACCCTTGCAGTATTGATGAGACCACGTATCACTCATCCTAAGTAGAAAACGAACGTTATTAACCACAAATTTCTTCAATTTTCTTCAAAACTATACTAGTTGGTATAAATATGTTGTTAGGCAACATCTCAACAATATAACATATGTCATTTTTATATTTATTATATTGTTGAGCACTCTTCCTAACTGCTATATATTTCAGGCTATATCTCCGAAACTTCTGAACATATTTTAATGAAATAAAGCTCAAATTGAAGACCAGTACACTCTTTCTGATATGAATGCAAGCAGAGCCCCCTACCGTACATGGAAAGTTATCTTGTGTATATCATATCTTGCACTGTTTTATTCTTTTTACAGAACATAACACATTTCATTTCATGATATGTCTCATTGCCTCAGAACAATATGGCTGACGAATGACAACCGAGGAAAAAGAACATGTACCGTTCAGATTTGCATACAGGGCACTTGCTAATTGGTGCAATTTCTTAATTTTTTGAAAAAAAAATAATTTTTATACTACGGTTTTGAATTTTGCTTCACCCTGTATATTTTTTTTCATACAGCGACCAAATACTAACTAAGTGTTGGAAACATCATAAAGGAGAAAGAAAACCTATACATTACAAGAAAAAGGTTTAAGAAATGAAGTTAGTACCTGTAGTTATATATGGAGGAATGGAACCCTTGCAGTATTGATGAGACCACGTATCACTCACCCTAAGTAGAAAACGTACTTCTTTAACCACAAATTTCTTCAATTTTCTTCAAAACTATACTAGTTGGTATAAATATGTTGTTAGGCAACATCTCAACAATATAACATATGTCATTTTTATATATATTATATTGTTGAGCACTCTTCCTAACTGCTATATATTTCAGGCTATATCTCCGAAACTTCTGAACATATTTTAATGAAATAAAGCTCAAATTGAAGAGCAGTACACTCTTTCTGATATGAATGCAAGCAGAGCCCCCTACCGTAAATGGAAAGTTATCTTGTGTATATCATATCTTGCTCTGTTTTATTCTTTTTACAGAACATAACACATTTCATTCCATGATATGTCTCATTGCCTCATAACAATATGGCTGACGAATGACAACCGAGGAAAAAGAAAATGTACCGTTCAGATTTGCATACAGGACACTCGCTAATTGGTGCAATTTCTTCATTTTTTGAAAAAAAATAATTGTTATACTACGGTTTTGAATTTTGCTTCACCCTGTATATTTTTTTTTCATACAAAACCAAATATACTAACTAAGTGTTGCAAACATCATAAAGGAGAAAGAAAACCTATACATTACAAGAAAAAGGTTTAAAAAATGAAGTTAGTACCTGTTGTTATATATGGAGCAATGGAGCCCTTGCAGTATTGATGAGACCACGTATCACTCATCCTAAGTAGAAAACGTACGTCTTTAACCACAAATTTCTTCAATTTTCTTCAAAACTATACTAGTTGGTATAAATATGTTGTTTGGCAACATCTCAACAATATAACATATGTCATTTTTATATATATTATATTGTTGAGCACTCTTCCTAACTGCTATATATTTCAAGCTGTATCTCCAAAACTTCTGAACATATTTTAATGCAATAAAGCTCAAATTGAAGAGTTTACCCTCTTTCTGACATGAATGCAAGCAGAGCCCCCTACCGTAAATGGAAAGTTATATTGTGTATATCATATCTTGCACTGTTTTATTCTTTTTACAGAACATAACACATTTCATTTCATGATATGTCTCATTGCCTCATAACAATATGGCTGACGAATGACAACCGAGGAAAAAGAACATGTACCGTTCAGATTTGCATACAGGGCACTCGCTAATTGGTGCAATTTCTTCATTTTTTGAAAAAAAAAAAATAATAATTGTTATACTACGGTTTTGAATTTTGCTTCACCCTGTATATTGTTTTCATACAACAACCAAATATACTAACTAAGTGTTGCAAACATCATAAAGGAGAAAGAAAACCTATACATTACAAGAAAAAGGTTTAAAAAATGAAGTTTGTACCTGTTGTTATATATGGAGTAATGGAACCCTTGCAGTATTGATGAGACCACGTATCACTCATCCTAAGTAGAAAACGAACGTTATTAACCACAAATTTCTTCAATTTTCTTCAAAACTATACTAGTTGGTATAAATATGTTGTTAGGCAACATCTCAACAATATAACATATGTCATTTTTATATTTATTATATTGTTGAGCACTCTTCCTAACTGCTATATATTTCAGGCTATATCTCCGAAACTTCTGAACATATTTTAATGAAATAAAGCTCAAATTGAAGAGCAGTACACTGTTTCTGATATGAATGCAAGCAGAGCCCCCTACCGTACATGGAAAGTTATCTTGTGTATATCATATCTTGCACTGTTTTATTCTTTTTACAGAACATAACACATTTCATTTCATGATATGTCTCATTGCCTCATAACAATATGGCTGACGAATGACAACCGAGGAAAAAGAACATGTACCGTTCAGATTTGCATACAGGGCACTTGCTAATTGGTGCAATTTCTTAATTTTTTGAAAAAAAAATAATTTTTATACTACGGTTTTGAATTTTGCTTCACCCTGTATATTTTTTTTCATACAGCGACCAAATACTAACTAAGTGTTGGAAACATCATAAAGGAGAAAGAAAACCTATACATTACAAGAAAAAGGTTTAAGAAATGAAGTTAGTACCTGTAGTTATATATGGAGGAATGGAACCCTTGCAGTATTGATGAGACCACGTATCACTCACCCTAAGTAGAAAACGTACTTCTTTAACCACAAAGTTCTTCAATTTTCTTCAAAACTATACTAGTTGGTATAAATATGTTGTTAGGCAACATCTCAACAATATAACATATGTCATTTTTATATATATTATATTGTTGAGCACTCTTCCTAACTGCTATATATTTCAGGCTATATCTCCGAAACTTCTGAACATATTTTAATGAAATAAAGCTCAAATTGAAGAGCAGTACACTCTTTCTGATATGAATGCAAGCAGAGCCCCCTACCGTAAATGGAAAGTTATCTTGTGTATATCATATCTTGCTCTGTTTTATTCTTTTTACAGAACATAACACATTTCATTCCATGATATGTCTCATTGCCTCATAACAATATGGCTGACGAATGACAACCGAGGAAAAAGAAAATGTACCGTTCACATTTGCATACAGGACACTCGCTAATTGGTGCAATTTCTTCATTTTTTGAAAAAAAATAATTGTTATACTACGGTTTTGAATTTTGCTTCACCCTGTATATTTTTTTTTCATACAAAACCAAATATACTAACTAAGTGCTGCAAACATCATAAAGGAGAAAGAAAACCTATACATTACAAGAAAAAGGTTTAAAAAATGAAGTTAGTACCTGTTGTTATATATGGAGCAATGGAACCCTTGCAGTATTGATGAGACCACGTATCACTCATCCTAAGTAGAAAACGTACGTCTTTAACCACAAATTTCTTCAATTTTCTTCAAAACTATACTAGTTGGTATAAATATGTTGTTTGGCAACATCTCAACAATATAACATATGTCATTTTTATATATATTATATTGTTGAGCACTCTTCCTAACTGCTATATATTTCAAGCTGTATCTCCGAAACTTCTGAACATATTTTAATGCAATAAAGCTCAAATTGAAGAGTTTACCCTCTTTCTGACATGAATGCAAGCAGAGCCCCCTACCGTAAATGGAAAGTTATATTGTGTATATCATATCTTGCACTGTTTTATTCTTTTTACAGAACATAACACATTTCATTTCATGATATGTCTCATTGCCTCATAACAATATGGCTGACGAATGACAACCGAGGAAAAAGAACATGTACCGTTCAGATTTGCATACAGGGCACTCGCTAATTGGTGCAATTTCTTCATTTTTTGAAAAAAAAAATAATAATTGTTATACTACGGTTTTGAATTTTGCTTCACCCTGTATATTGTTTTCATACAGCAACCAAATATACTAACTAAGTGTTGCAAACATCATAAAGGAGAAAGAAAACCTATACATTACAAGAAAAAGGTTTAAAAAATGAAGTTTGTACCTGTTGTTATATATGGAGTAATGGAACCCTTGCAGTATTGATGAGACCACGTATCACTCATCCTAAGTAGAAAACGTACGTCTTTAACCACAAATTTCTTCAATTTTCTTCAAAACTATACTAGTTGGTATAAATATGTTGTTAGGCAACATCTCAACAATATAACATATGTCATTTTTATATTTATTATATTGTTGAGCACTCTTTCTAACTGCTATATATTTCAGGCTATATCTCCGAAACTTCTGAACATATTTTAATGAAATAAAGCTCAAATTGAAAAGCAGTACACTCTTTCTGATATGAATGCAAGCAGAGCCCCCTACCGTAAATGGAAAGTTATCTTGTGTATATCATATCTTGCTCTGTTTTATTCTTTTACAGAACATAACACATTTCATTCCATGATATGTCTCATTGCCTCATAACAATATGGCTGACGAATGACAACCGAGGAAAAAGAACATGTACCGTTCAGATTTGCATACAGGGCACTCGCTAATTGGTGCAATTTCTTCATTTTTTGAAAAAGAAAATAATTGTTATACTACTGTTTTGAATTTTGCTTCACCCTGTATATTGTTTTCATACAACAACCAAATATACTAACTAAGTGTTGCAAACATCATAAAGGAGAAAGAAAACCTATAAATTACAAGAAAAAGGTTTAAAAAATGAAGTTAGTACCTGTTGTTATATATGGAGCAATGGAACCCTTGCAGTATTGATGAGACCACGTATCACTCATCCTAAGTAGAAA
This sequence comes from Thermobia domestica, assembly GCF_964235325.1. Classification (NCBI taxonomy): domain Eukaryota; kingdom Metazoa; phylum Arthropoda; class Insecta; order Zygentoma; family Lepismatidae; genus Thermobia; species Thermobia domestica. Next base: position 21,367 of record NW_027656345.1, on the reverse strand, counting down.
ACGTACGTCTTTAACCACAAATTTCTTCAATTTTCTTCAAAACTATACTAGTTGGTATAAATATGTTGTTAGGCAACATCTCAACAATATAACATATGTCATTTTTATATATATTATATTGTTGAGCACTCTTCCTAACTGCTATATATTTCAGGCTATATCTCCGAAACTTCTGAACATATTTTAATGAAATAAAGCTCAAATTGAAGAGCAGTACACTCTTTCTGATATGAATGCAAGCAGAGCCCCCTACCGTACATGGAAAGTTATCTTGTGTATATCATATCTTGCACTGTTTTATTCTTTTTACAGAACATAACACATTTCATTTCATGATATGTCTCATTGCCTCATAACAATATGGCTGACGAATGACAACCGAGGAAAAAGAACATGTACCGTTCAGATTTGCATACAGGGCACTTGCTAATTGGTGCAATTTCTTAATTTTTTGAAAAAAAAAATAATTTTTATACTACGGTTTTGAATTTTGCTTCACCCTGTATATTTTTTTTCATACAGCAACCAAATACTAACTAAGTGTTGCAAACATCTTAAAGGAGAAAGAAAACCTATACATTACAAGAAAAAGGTTTAAGAAATGAAGTTAGTACCTGTAGTTATATATGGAGGAATGGAACCCTTGCAGTATTGATGAGACCACGTATCACTCACCCTAAGTAGAAAACGTACGTCTTTAACCACAAATTTCTTCAATTTTCTTCAAAACTATACTAGTTGGTATAAATATGTTGTTAGGCAACATCTCAACAATATAACATATGTCATTTTTATATATATTATATTGTTGAGCACTCTTCCTAACTGCTATATATTTCAGGCTATATCTCCGAAACTTCTGAACATATTTTAATGAAATAAAGCTCAAATTGAAGAGCAGTACACTCTTTCTGATATGAATGCAAGCAGAGCCCCCTACCGTAAATGGAAAGTTATCTTGTGTATATCATATCTTGCTCTGTTTTATTCTTTTTACAGAACATAACACATTTCATTCCATGATATGTCTCATTGCCTCATAACAATATGGCTGACGAATGACAACCGAGGAAAAAGAAAATGTACCGTTCAGATTTGCATACAGGACACTCGCTAATTGGTGCAATTTCTTCATTTTTTGAAAAAAAATAATTGTTATACTACGGTTTTGAATTTTGCTTCACCCTGTATATTTTTTTTTCATACAAAACCAAATATACTAACTAAGTGCTGCAAACATCATAAAGGAGAAAGAAAACCTATACATTACAAGAAAAAGGTTTAAAAAATGAAGTTAGTACCTGTTGTTATATATGGAGCAATGGAACCCTTGCAGTATTGATGAGACCACGTATCACTCATCCTAAGTAGAAAACGTACGTCTTTAACCACAAATTTCTTCAATTTTCTTCAAAACTATACTAGTTGGTATAAATATGTTGTTTGGCAACATCTCAACAATATAACATATGTCATTTTTATATATATTATATTGTTGAGCACTCTTCCTAACTGCTATATATTTCAAGCTGTATCTCCGAAACTTCTGAACATATTTTAATGCAATAAAGCTCAAATTGAAGAGTTTACCCTCTTTCTGACATGAATGCAAGCAGAGCCCCCTACCGTAAATGGAAAGTTATATTGTGTATATCATATCTTGCACTGTTTTATTCTTTTTACAGAACATAACACATTTCATTTCATGATATGTCTCATTGCCTCATAACAATATGGCTGACGAATGACAACCGAGGAAAAAGAACATGTACCGTTCAGATTTGCATACAGGGCACTCGCTAATTGGTGCAATTTCTTCATTTTTTGAAAAAAAAAATAATAATTGTTATACTACGGTTTTGAATTTTGCTTCACCCTGTATATTGTTTTCATACAACAACCAAATATACTAACTAAGTGTTGCAAACATCATAAAGGAGAAAGAAAACCTATACATTACAAGAAAAAGGTTTAAAAAATGAAGTTTGTACCTGTTGTTATATATGGAGTAATGGAACCCTTGCAGTATTGATGAGACCACGTATCACTCATCCTAAGTAGAAAACGTACGTCTTTAACCACAAATTTCTTCAATTTTCTTCAAAACTATACTAGTTGGTATAAATATGTTGTTAGGCAACATCTCAACAATATAACATATGTCATTTTTATATTTATTATATTGTTGAGCACTCTTTCTAACTGCTATATATTTCAGGCTATATCTCCGAAACTTCTGAACATATTTTAATGAAATAAAGCTCAAATTGAAAAGCAGTACACTCTTTCTGATATGAATGCAAGCAGAGCCCCCTACCGTAAATGGAAAGTTATCTTGTGTATATCATATCTTGCTCTGTTTTATTCTTTTTACAGAACATAACACATTTCATTCCATGATATGTCTCATTGCCTCATAACAATATGGCTGACGAATGACAACCGAGGAAAAAGAACATGTACCGTTCAGATTTGCATACAGGGCACTCGCTAATTGGTGCAATTTCTTCATTTTTTGAAAAAGAAAATAATTGTTATACTACGGTTTTGAATTTTGCTTCACCCTGTATATTGTTTTCATACAACAACCAAATATACTAACTAAGTGTTGCAAACATCATAAAGGAGAAAGAAAACCTATAAATTACAAGAAAAAGGTTTAAAAAATGAAGTTAGTACCTGTTGTTATATATGGAGCAATGGAACCCTTGCAGTATTGATGAGACCACGTATCACTCATCCTAAGTAGAAAACGTACGTCTTTAACCACAAATTTCTTCAATTTTCTTCAAAACTATACTAGTTGGTATAAATATGTTGTTAGGCAACATCTCAACAATATAACATATGTCATTTTTATATATATTATATTGTTGAGCACTCTTCCTAACTGCTATATATTTCAGGCTATATCTCCGAAACTTCTGAACATATTTTAATGAAATAAAGCTCAAATTGAAGAGCAGTACACTCTTTCTGATATGAATGCAAGCAGAGCCCCCTACCGTACATGGAAAGTTATCTTGTGTATATCATATCTTGCACTGTTTTATTCTTTTTACAGAACATAACACATTTCATTTCATGATATGTCTCATTGCCTCATAACAATATGGCTGACGAATGACAACCGAGGAAAAAGAACATGTACCGTTCAGATTTGCATACAGGGCACTTGCTAATTGGTGCAATTTCTTAATTTTTTGAAAAAAAAATAATTTTTATACTACGGTTTTGAATTTTGCTTCACCCTGTATATTTTTTTTCATACAGCAACCAAATACTAACTAAGTGTTGCAAACATCTTAAAGGAGAAAGAAAACCTATACATTACAAGAAAAAGGTTTAAGAAATGAAGTTAGTACCTGTAGTTATATATGGAGGAATGGAACCCTTGCAGTATTGATGAGACCACGTATCACTCACCCTAAGTAGAAAACGTACGTCTTTAACCACAAATTTCTTCAATTTTCTTCAAAACTATACTAGTTGGTATAAATATGTTGTTAGGCAACATCTCAACAATATAACATATGTCATTTTTATATATATTATATTGTTGAGCACTCTTCCTAACTGCTATATATTTCAAGCTATATCTCCGAAACTTCTGAACATATTTTAATGCAATAAAGCTCAAATTGAAGAGTTTACACTCTTTCTGATATGAATGCAAGCAGAGCCCTCTACCGTAAAAGGAAAGTTATGTTGTGTATATCATATCTTGCACTGTTTTACTCTTTTTACAGAACATAACACATTTCATTCCATGATATGTCTCATTGCCTCATAACAATATGGCTGACGAATGACAACCGAGGAAAAAGAACATGTACCGTTCAGATTTGCATACAGGGCACTCGCTAATTGGTGCAATTTCTTCATTTTTTGAAAAAAAAATAGTAATTGTTATACTAGGGTTTCGAATTTTTCTTCACCCTGTATATTTTTTTCATACAGCAACCAAATATACTAACTAAGTGTTGGAAACATCATAAAGGGGAAAGAAAACCTATACATTACAAGAAAAAGGTTTAAAAAATGAAGTTAGTACCTGTTGTTATATATGGAGCAATGGAACCCTTGCAGTATTGATGAGACCACTTATCACTCATCCTAAGTAGAAAACGTACGTCTTTAACCACAAATTTCTTCAATTTTCTTCAAAACTATACTAGTTGGTATAAATATGTTGTTAGGCAACATCTCAACAATATAACATATGTCATTTTTATATATATTATATTGTTGAGCACTCTTCCTAACTGCTATATATTTCAGGCTATATCTCCGAAACTTCTGAACATATTTTAATGAAATAAAGCTCAAATTGAAGACCAGTACACTCTTTCTGATATGAATGCAAGCAGAGCCCCCTACCGTACATGGAAAGTTATCTTGTGTATATCATATCTTGCACTCTTTTATTCTTTTTACAGAACATAACACATTTCATTTCATGATATGTCTCATTGCCTCATAACAATATGGCTGACGAATGACAACCGAGGAAAAAGAACATGTACCGTTCAGATTTGCATACAGGGCACTTGCTAATTGGTGCAATTTCTTAATTTTTTGAAAAAAAAATAATTTTTATACTACGGTTTTGAATTTTGCTTCACCCTGTATATTTTTTTTCATACAGCGACCAAATACTAACTAAGTGTTGGAAACATCATAAAGGAGAAAGAAAACCTATACATTACAAGAAAAAGGTTTAAGAAATGAAGTTAGTACCTGTAGTTATATATGGAGGAATGGAACCCTTGCAGTATTGATGAGACCACGTATCACTCACCCTAAGTAGAAAACGTACTTCTTTAACCACAAAGTTCTTCAATTTTCTTCAAAACTATACTAGTTGGTATAAATATGTTGTTAGGCAACATCTCAACAATATAACATATGTCATTTTTATATATATTATATTGTTGAGCACTCTTCCTAACTGCTATATATTTCAGGCTATATCTCCGAAACTTCTGAACATATTTTAATGAAATAAAGCTCAAATTGAAGAGCAGTACACTCTTTCTGATATGAATGCAAGCAGAGCCCCCTACCGTAAATGGAAAGTTATCTTGTGTATATCATATCTTGCTCTGTTTTATTCTTTTTACAGAACATAACACATTTCATTCCATGATATGTCTCATTGCCTCATAACAATATGGCTGACGAATGACAACCGAGGAAAAAGAAAATGTACCGTTCACATTTGCATACAGGACACTCGCTAATTGGTGCAATTTCTTCATTTTTTGAAAAAAAATAATTGTTATACTACGGTTTTGAATTTTGCTTCACCCTGTATATTTTTTTTTCATACAAAACCAAATATACTAACTAAGTGCTGCAAACATCATAAAGGAGAAAGAAAACCTATACATTACAAGAAAAAGGTTTAAAAAATGAAGTTAGTACCTGTTGTTATATATGGAGCAATGGAACCCTTGCAGTATTGATGAGACCACGTATCACTCATCCTAAGTAGAAAACGTACGTCTTTAACCACAAATTTCTTCAATTTTCTTCAAAACTATACTAGTTGGTATAAATATGTTGTTTGGCAACATCTCAACAATATAACATATGTCATTTTTATATATATTATATTGTTGAGCACTCTTCCTAACTGCTATATATTTCAAGCTGTATCTCCGAAACTTCTGAACATATTTTAATGCAATAAAGCTCAAATTGAAGAGTTTACCCTCTTTCTGACATGAATGCAAGCAGAGCCCCCTACCGTAAATGGAAAGTTATATTGTGTATATCATATCTTGCACTGTTTTATTCTTTTTACAGAACATAACACATTTCATTTCATGATATGTCTCATTGCCTCATAACAATATGGCTGACGAATGACAACCGAGGAAAAAGAACATGTACCGTTCAGATTTGCATACAGGGCACTCGCTAATTGGTGCAATTTCTTCATTTTTTGAAAAAAAAATAATAATTGTTATACTACGGTTTTGAATTTTGCTTCACCCTGTATATTGCTTTCATACAGCAACCAAATATACTAACTAAGTGTTGCAAACATCATAAAGGAGAAAGAAAACCTATACATTACAAGAAAAAGGTTTAAAAAATGAAGTTTGTACCTGTTGTTATATATGGAGTAATGGAACCCTTGCAGTATTGATGAGACCACGTATCACTCATCCTAAGTAGAAAACGTACGTCTTTAACCACAAATTTCTTCAATTTTCTTCAAAACTATACTAGTTGGTATAAATATGTTGTTAGGCAACATCTCAACAATATAACATATGTCATTTTTATATTTATTATATTGTTGAGCACTCTTTCTAACTGCTATATATTTCAGGCTATATCTCCGAAACTTCTGAACATATTTTAATGAAATAAAGCTCAAATTGAAAAGCAGTACACTCTTTCTGATATGAATGCAAGCAGAGCCCCCTACCGTAAATGGAAAGTTATCTTGTGTATATCATATCTTGCTCTGTTTTATTCTTTTACAGAACATAACACATTTCATTCCATGATATGTCTCATTGCCTCATAACAATATGGCTGACGAATGACAACCGAGGAAAAAGAACATGTACCGTTCAGATTTGCATACAGGGCACTCGCTAATTGGTGCAATTTCTTCATTTTTTGAAAAAGAAAATAATTGTTATACTACTGTTTTGAATTTTGCTTCACCCTGTATATTGTTTTCATACAACAACCAAATATACTAACTAAGTGTTGCAAACATCATAAAGGAGAAAGAAAACCTATAAATTACAAGAAAAAGGTTTAAAAAATGAAGTTAGTACCTGTTGTTATATATGGAGCAATGGAACCCTTGCAGTATTGATGAGACCACGTATCACTCATCCTAAGTAGAAAACGTACGTCTTTAACCACAAATTTCTTCAATTTTCTTCAAAACTATACTAGTTGGTATAAATATGTTGTTAGGCAACATCTCAACAATATAACATATGTCATTTTTATATATATTATATTGTTGAGCACTCTTCCTAACTGCTATATATTTCAGGCTATATCTCCGAAACTTCTGAACATATTTTAATGAAATAAAGCTCAAATTGAAGAGCAGTACACTCTTTCTGATATGAATGCAAGCAGAGCCCCCTACCGTACATGGAAAGTTATCTTGTGTATATCATATCTTGCACTGTTTTATTCTTTTTACAGAACATAACACATTTCATTTCATGATATGTCTCATTGCCTCATAACAATATGGCTGACGAATGACAACCGAGGAAAAAGAACATGTACCGTTCAGATTTGCATACAGGGCACTTGCTAATTGGTGCAATTTCTTAATTTTTTGAAAAAAAAAATAATTTTTATACTACGGTTTTGAATTTTGCTTCACCCTGTATATTTTTTTTCATACAGCAACCAAATACTAACTAAGTGTTGCAAACATCTTAAAGGAGAAAGAAAACCTATACATTACAAGAAAAAGGTTTAAGAAATGAAGTTAGTACCTGTAGTTATATATGGAGGAATGGAACCCTTGCAGTATTGATGAGACCACGTATCACTCACCCTAAGTAGAAAACGTACGTCTTTAACCACAAATTTCTTCAATTTTCTTCAAAACTATACTAGTTGGTATAAATATGTTGTTAGGCAACATCTCAACAATATAACATATGTCATTTTTATATATATTATATTGTTGAGCACTCTTCCTAACTGCTATATATTTCAGGCTATATCTCCGAAACTTCTGAACATATTTTAATGAAATAAAGCTCAAATTGAAGAGCAGTACACTCTTTCTGATATGAATGCAAGCAGAGCCCCCTACCGTAAATGGAAAGTTATCTTGTGTATATCATATCTTGCTCTGTTTTATTCTTTTTACAGAACATAACACATTTCATTCCATGATATGTCTCATTGCCTCATAACAATATGGCTGACGAATGACAACCGAGGAAAAAGAAAATGTACCGTTCAGATTTGCATACAGGACACTCGCTAATTGGTGCAATTTCTTCATTTTTTGAAAAAAAATAATTGTTATACTACGGTTTTGAATTTTGCTTCACCCTGTATATTTTTTTTTCATACAAAACCAAATATACTAACTAAGTGCTGCAAACATCATAAAGGAGAAAGAAAACCTATACATTACAAGAAAAAGGTTTAAAAAATGAAGTTAGTACCTGTTGTTATATATGGAGCAATGGAACCCTTGCAGTATTGATGAGACCACGTATCACTCATCCTAAGTAGAAAACGTACGTCTTTAACCACAAATTTCTTCAATTTTCTTCAAAACTATACTAGTTGGTATAAATATGTTGTTTGGCAACATCTCAACAATATAACATATGTCATTTTTATATATATTATATTGTTGAGCACTCTTCCTAACTGCTATATATTTCAAGCTGTATCTCCGAAACTTCTGAACATATTTTAATGCAATAAAGCTCAAATTGAAGAGTTTACCCTCTTTCTGACATTAATGCAAGCAGAGCCCCCTACCGTAAATGGAAAGTTATATTGTGTATATCATATCTTGCACTGTTTTATTCTTTTTACAGAACATAACACATTTCATTTCATGATATGTCTCATTGCCTCATAACAATATGGCTGACGAATGACAACCGAGGAAAAAGAACATGTACCGTTCAGATTTGCATACAGGGCACTCGCTAATTGGTGCAATTTCTTCATTTTTTGAAAAAAAAAATAATAATTGTTATACTACGGTTTTGAATTTTGCTTCACCCTGTATATTGTTTTCATACAACAACCAAATATACTAACTAAGTGTTGCAAACATCATAAAGGAGAAAGAAAACCTATACATTACAAGAAAAAGGTTTAAAAAATGAAGTTTGTACCTGTTGTTATATATGGAGTAATGGAACCCTTGCAGTATTGATGAGACCACGTATCACTCATCCTAAGTAGAAAACGTACGTCTTTAACCACAAATTTCTTCAATTTTCTTCAAAACTATACTAGTTGGTATAAATATGTTGTTAGGCAACATCTCAACAATATAACATATGTCATTTTTATATTTATTATATTGTTGAGCACTCTTTCTAACTGCTATATATTTCAGGCTATATCTCCGAAACTTCTGAACATATTTTAATGAAATAAAGCTCAAATTGAAAAGCAGTACACTCTTTCTGATATGAATGCAAGCAGAGCCCCCTACCGTAAATGGAAAGTTATCTTGTGTATATCATATCTTGCTCTGTTTTATTCTTTTTACAGAACATAACACATTTCATTCCATGATATGTCTCATTGCCTCATAACAATATGGCTGACGAATGACAACCGAGGAAAAAGAACATGTACCGTTCAGATTTGCATACAGGGCACTCGCTAATTGGTGCAATTTCTTCATTTTTTGAAAAAGAAAATAATTGTTATACTACGGTTTTGAATTTTGCTTCACCCTGTATATTGTTTTCATACAACAACCAAATATACTAACTAAGTGTTGCAAACATCATAAAGGAGAAAGAAAACCTATAAATTACAAGAAAAAGGTTTAAAAAATGAAGTTAGTACCTGTTGTTATATATGGAGCAATGGAACCCTTGCAGTATTGATGAGACCACGTATCACTCATCCTAAGTAGAAAACGTACGTCTTTAACCACAAATTTCTTCAATTTTCTTCAAAACTATACTAGTTGGTATAAATATGTTGTTAGGCAACATCTCAACAATATAACATATGTCATTTTTATATATATTATATTGTTGAGCACTCTTCCTAACTGCTATATATTTCAGGCTATATCTCCGAAACTTCTGAACATATTTTAATGAAATAAAGCTCAAATTGAAGAGCAGTACACTCTTTCTGATATGAATGCAAGCAGAGCCCCCTACCGTACATGGAAAGTTATCTTGTGTATATCATATCTTGCACTGTTTTATTCTTTTTACAGAACATAACACATTTCATTTCATGATATGTCTCATTGCCTCATAACAATATGGCTGACGAATGACAACCGAGGAAAAAGAACATGTACCGTTCAGATTTGCATACAGGGCACTTGCTAATTGGTGCAATTTCTTAATTTTTTGAAAAAAAAATAATTTTTATACTACGGTTTTGAATTTTGCTTCACCCTGTATATTTTTTTTCATACAGCAACCAAATACTAACTAAGTGTTGCAAACATCTTAAAGGAGAAAGAAAACCTATACATTACAAGAAAAAGGTTTAAGAAATGAAGTTAGTACCTGTAGTTATATATGGAGGAATGGAACCCTTGCAGTATTGATGAGACCACGTATCACTCACCCTAAGTAGAAAACGTACGTCTTTAACCACAAATTTCTTCAATTTTCTTCAAAACTATACTAGTTGGTATAAATATGTTGTTAGGCAACATCTCAACAATATAACATATGTCATTTTTATATATATTATATTGTTGAGCACTCTTCCTAACTGCTATATATTTCAAGCTATATCTCCGAAACTTCTGAACATATTTTAATGCAATAAAGCTCAAATTGAAGAGTTTACACTCTTTCTGATATGAATGCAAGCAGAGCCCTCTACCGTAAAAGGAAAGTTATGTTGTGTATATCATATCTTGCACTGTTTTACTCTTTTTACAGAACATAACACATTTCATTCCATGATATGTCTCATTGCCTCATAACAATATGGCTGACGAATGACAACCGAGGAAAAAGAACATGTACCGTTCAGATTTGCATACAGGGCACTCGCTAATTGGTGCAATTTCTTCATTTTTTGAAAAAAAAATAGTAATTGTTATACTAGGGTTTCGAATTTTTCTTCACCCTGTATATTTTTTTCATACAGCAACCAAATATACTAACTAAGTGTTGGAAACATCATAAAGGGGAAAGAAAACCTATACATTACAAGAAAAAGGTTTAAAAAATGAAGTTAGTACCTGTTGTTATATATGGAGCAATGGAACCCTTGCAGTATTGATGAGACCACTTATCACTCATCCTAAGTAGAAAACGTACGTCTTTAACCACAAATTTCTTCAATTTTCTTCAAAACTATACTAGTTGGTATAAATATGTTGTTAGGCAACATCTCAACAATATAACATATGTCATTTTTATATATATTATATTGTTGAGCACTCTTCCTAACTGCTATATATTTCAGGCTATATCTCCGAAACTTCTGAACATATTTTAATGAAATAAAGCTCAAATTGAAGACCAGTACACTCTTTCTGATATGAATGCAAGCAGAGCCCCCTACCGTACATGGAAAGTTATCTTGTGTATATCATATCTTGCACTCTTTTATTCTTTTTACAGAACATAACACATTTCATTTCATGATATGTCTCATTGCCTCAGAACAATATGGCTGACGAATGACAACCGAGGAAAAAGAACATGTACCGTTCAGATTTGCATACAGGGCACTTGCTAATTGGTGCAATTTCTTAATTTTTTGAAAAAAAAATAATTTTTATACTACGGTTTTGAATTTTGCTTCACCCTGTATATTTTTTTTCATACAGCGACCAAATACTAACTAAGTGTTGGAAACATCATAAAGGAGAAAGAAAACCTATACATTACAAGAAAAAGGTTTAAGAAATGAAGTTAGTACCTGTAGTTATATATGGAGGAATGGAACCCTTGCAGTATTGATGAGACCACGTATCACTCACCCTAAGAAGAAAACGTACTTCTTTAACCACAAATTTCTTCAATTTTCTTCAAAACTATACTAGTTTGTATAAATATGTTGTTAGGCAACATCTCAACAATATAACATATGTCATTTTTATATATATTATATTGTTGAGCACTCTTCCTAACTGCTATATATTTCAGGCTATATCTCCGAAACTTCTGAACATATTTTAATGAAATAAAGCTCAAATTGAAGAGCAGTACACTCTTTCTGATATGAATGCAAGCAGAGCCCCCTACCGTAAATGGAAAGTTATCTTGTGTATATCATATCTTGCACTGTTTTATTCTTTTTACAGAACATAACACATTTCTTTTCATGATATGTCTCATTGCCTCATAACAATATGGCTGACGAATGACAACCGAGGAAAAAGAACATGTACCGTTCAGATTTGCATACAGGGCACTCGCTAATTGGTGCAATTTCTTCATTTTTTGAAAAAAAATAATAATTGTTATACTACGGTTTTGAATTTTGCTTCACCCTGTATATTTTTTTCATACAGCAACCAAATATACTAACTAAGTGTTGGAAACATCATAAAGGAGAAAGAAAACCTATACATTACAAGAAAAAGGTTTAAAAAATGAAGTTAGTACCTGTTGTTATATATGGAGCAATGGAACCCTTGCAGTACTGATGAGACCACGTATCACTCATCCTAAGTAGAAAACGTACGTCTTTAACCACAAATTTCTTCAATTTTCTTCAAAACTATACTAGTTGGTATAAATATGTTGTTAGGCAACATCTCAACAATATAACATATGTCATTTTTATATATATTATATTGTTGAGCACTCTTCCTAACTGCTATATATTTCAGGCTATATCTCCGAAACTTCTGAACATATTTTAATGAAATAAAGCTCAAATTGAAGACCAGTACACTCTTTCTGATATGAATGCAAGCAGAGCCCCCTACCGTACATGGAAAGTTATCTTGTGTATATCATATCTTGCACTGTTTTATTCTTTTTACAGAACATAACACATTTCATTTCATGATATGTCTCATTGCCTCAGAACAATATGGCTGACGAATGACAACCGAGGAAAAAGAACATGTACCGTTCAGATTTGCATACAGGGCACTTGCTAATTGGTGCAATTTCTTAATTTTTTGAAAAAAAAATAATTTTTATACTACGGTTTTGAATTTTGCTTCACCCTGTATATTTTTTTTCATACAGCGACCAAATACTAACTAAGTGTTGGAAACATCATAAAGGAGAAAGAAAACCTATACATTACAAGAAAAAGGTTTAAGAAATGAAGTTAGTACCTGTAGTTATATATGGAGGAATGGAACCCTTGCAGTATTGATGAGACCACGTATCACTCACCCTAAGTAGAAAACGTACTTCTTTAACCACAAATTTCTTCAATTTTCTTCAAAACTATACTAGTTGGTATAAATATGTTGTTAGGCAACATCTCAACAATATAACATATGTCATTTTTATATATATTATATTGTTGAGCACTCTTCCTAACTGCTATATATTTCAGGCTATATCTCCGAAACTTCTGAACATATTTTAATGAAATAAAGCTCAAATTGAAGAGCAGTACACTCTTTCTGATATGAATGCAAGCAGAGCCCCCTACCGTAAATGGAAAGTTATCTTGTGTATATCATATCTTGCTCTGTTTTATTCTTTTTACAGAACATAACACATTTCATTCCATGATATGTCTCATTGCCTCATAACAATATGGCTGACGAATGACAACCGAGGAAAAAGAAAATGTACCGTTCAGATTTGCATACAGGACACTCGCTAATTGGTGCAATTTCTTCATTTTTTGAAAAAAAATAATTGTTATACTACGGTTTTGAATTTTGCTTCACCCTGTATATTTTTTTTTCATACAAAACCAAATATACTAACTAAGTGTTGCAAACATCATAAAGGAGAAAGAAAACCTATACATTACAAGAAAAAGGTTTAAAAAATGAAGTTAGTACCTGTTGTTATATATGGAGCAATGGAACCCTTGCAGTATTGATGAGACCACGTATCACTCATCCTAAGTAGAAAACGTACGTCTTTAACCACAAATTTCTTCAATTTTCTTCAAAACTATACTAGTTGGTATAAATATGTTGTTTGGCAACATCTCAACAATATAACATATGTCATTTTTATATATATTATATTGTTGAGCACTCTTCCTAACTGCTATATATTTCAAGCTGTATCTCCAAAACTTCTGAACATATTTTAATGCAATAAAGCTCAAATTGAAGAGTTTACCCTCTTTCTGACATGAATGCAAGCAGAGCCCCCTACCGTAAATGGAAAGTTATATTGTGTATATCATATCTTGCACTGTTTTATTCTTTTTACAGAACATAACACATTTCATTTCATGATATGTCTCATTGCCTCATAACAATATGGCTGACGAATGACAACCGAGGAAAAAGAACATGTACCGTTCAGATTTGCATACAGGGCACTCGCTAATTGGTGCAATTTCTTCATTTTTTGAAAAAAAAAATAATAATTGTTATATTACGGTTTTGAATTTTGCTTCACCCTGTATATTGTTTTCATACAACAACCAAATATACTAACTAAGTGTTGCAAACATCATAAAGGAGAAAGAAAACCTATACATTACAAGAAAAAGGTTTAAAAAATGAAGTTTGTACCTGTTGTTATATATGGAGTAATGGAACCCTTGCAGTATTGATGAGACCACGTATCACTCATCCTAAGTAGAAAACGAACGTTATTAACCACAAATTTCTTCAATTTTCTTCAAAACTATACTAGTTGGTATAAATATGTTGTTAGGCAACATCTCAACAATATAACATATGTCATTTTTATATTTATTATATTGTTGAGCACTCTTCCTAACTGCTATATATTTCAGGCTATATCTCCGAAACTTCTGAACATATTTTAATGAAATAAAGCTCAAATTGAAGAGCAGTACACTGTTTCTGATATGAATGCAAGCAGAGCCCCCTACCGTACATGGAAAGTTATCTTGTGTATATCATATCTTGCACTGTTTTATTCTTTTTACAGAACATAACACATTTCATTTCATGATATGTCTCATTGCCTCATAACAATATGGCTGACGAATGACAACCGAGGAAAAAGAACATGTACCGTTCAGATTTGCATACAGGGCACTTGCTAATTGGTGCAATTTCTTAATTTTTTGAAAAAAAAATAATTTTTATACTACGGTTTTGAATTTTGCTTCACCCTGTATATTTTTTTTCATACAGCGACCAAATACTAACTAAGTGTTGGAAACATCATAAAGGAGAAAGAAAACCTATACATTACAAGAAAAAGGTTTAAGAAATGAAGTTAGTACCTGTAGTTATATATGGAGGAATGGAACCCTTGCAGTATTGATGAGACCACGTATCACTCACCCTAAGTAGAAAACGTACTTCTTTAACCACAAAGTTCTTCAATTTTCTTCAAAACTATACTAGTTGGTATAAATATGTTGTTAGGCAACATCTCAACAATATAACATATGTCATTTTTATATATATTATATTGTTGAGCACTCTTCCTAACTGCTATATATTTCAGGCTATATCTCCGAAACTTCTGAACATATTTTAATGAAATAAAGCTCAAATTGAAGAGCAGTACACTCTTTCTGATATGAATGCAAGCAGAGCCCCCTACCGTAAATGGAAAGTTATCTTGTGTATATCATATCTTGCTCTGTTTTATTCTTTTTACAGAACATAACACATTTCATTCCATGATATGTCTCATTGCCTCATAACAATATGGCTGACGAATGACAACCGAGGAAAAAGAAAATGTACCGTTCAGATTTGCATACAGGACACTCGCTAATTGGTGCAATTTCTTCATTTTTTGAAAAAAAATAATTGTTATACTACGGTTTTGAATTTTGCTTCACCCTGTATATTTTTTTTTCATACAAAACCAAATATACTAACTAAGTGCTGCAAACATCATAAAGGAGAAAGAAAACCTATACATTACAAGAAAAAGGTTTAAAAAATGAAGTTAGTACCTGTTGTTATATATGGAGCAATGGAACCCTTGCAGTATTGATGAGACCACGTATCACTCATCCTAAGTAGAAAACGTACGTCTTTAACCACAAATTTCTTCAATTTTCTTCAAAACTATACTAGTTGGTATAAATATGTTGTTTGGCAACATCTCAACAATATAACATATGTCATTTTTATATATATTATATTGTTGAGCACTCTTCCTAACTGCTATATATTTCAAGCTGTATCTCCGAAACTTCTGAACATATTTTAATGCAATAAAGCTCAAATTGAAGAGTTTACCCTCTTTCTGACATGAATGCAAGCAGAGCCCCCTACCGTAAATGGAAAGTTATATTGTGTATATCATATCTTGCACTGTTTTATTCTTTTTACAGAACATAACACATTTCATTTCATGATATGTCTCATTGCCTCATAACAATATGGCTGACGAATGACAACCGAGGAAAAAGAACATGTACCGTTCAGATTTGCATACAGGGCACTCGCTAATTGGTGCAATTTCTTCATTTTTTGAAAAAAAAATAATAATTGTTATACTACGGTTTTGAATTTTGCTTCACCCTGTATATTGTTTTCATACAACAACCAAATATACTAACTAAGTGTTGCAAACATCATAAAGGAGAAAGAAAACCTATACATTACAAGAAAAAGGTTTAAAAAATGAAGTTTGTACCTGTTGTTATATATGGAGTAATGGAACCCTTGCAGTATTGATGAGACCACGTATCACTCATCCTAAGTAGAAAACGTACGTCTTTAACCACAAATTTCTTCAATTTTCTTCAAAACTATACTAGTTGGTATAAATATGTTGTTAGGCAACATCTCAACAATATAACATATGTCATTTTTATATTTATTATATTGTTGAGCACTCTTTCTAACTGCTATATATTTCAGGCTATATCTCCGAAACTTCTGAACATATTTTAATGAAATAAAGCTCAAATTGAAAAGCAGTACACTCTTTCTGATATGAATGCAAGCAGAGCCCCCTACCGTAAATGGAAAGTTATCTTGTGTATATCATATCTTGCTCTGTTTTATTCTTTTTACAGAACATAACACATTTCATTCCATGATATGTCTCATTGCCTCATAACAATATGGCTGACGAATGACAACCGAGGAAAAAGAACATGTACCGTTCAGATTTGCATACAGGGCACTCGCTAATTGGTGCAATTTCTTCATTTTTTGAAAAAGAAAATAATTGTTATACTACGGTTTTGAATTTTGCTTCACCCTGTATATTGTTTTCATACAACAACCAAATATACTAACTAAGTGTTGCAAACATCATAAAGGAGAAAGAAAACCTATAAATTACAAGAAAAAGGTTTAAAAAATGAAGTTAGTACCTGTTGTTATATATGGAGCAATGGAACCCTTGCAGTATTGATGAGACCACGTATCACTCATCCTAAGTAGAAAACGTACGTCTTTAACCACAAATTTCTTCAATTTTCTTCAAAACTATACTAGTTGGTATAAATATGTTGTTAGGCAACATCTCAACAATATAACATATGTCATTTTTATATATATTATATTGTTGAGCACTCTTCCTAACTGCTATATATTTCAGGCTATATCTCCGAAACTTCTGAACATATTTTAATGAAATAAAGCTCAAATTGAAAAGCAGTACACTCTTTCTGATATGAATGCAAGCAGAGCCCCCTACCGTACATGGAAAGTTATCTTGTGTATATCATATCTTGCACTGTTTTATTCTTTTTACAGAACATAACACATTTCATTTCATGATATGTCTCATTGCCTCATAACAATATGGCTGACGAATGACAACCGAGGAAAAAGAACATGTACCGTTCAGATTTGCATACAGGGCACTTGCTAATTGGTGCAATTTCTTAATTTTTTGAAAAAAAAATAATTTTTATACTACGGTTTTGAATTTTGCTTCACCCTGTATATTTTTTTTCATACAGCGACCAAATACTAACTAAGTGTTGGAAACATCATAAAGGAGAAAGAAAACCTATACATTACAAGAAAAAGGTTTAAGAAATGAAGTTAGTACCTGTAGTTATATATGGAGGAATGGAACCCTTGCAGTATTGATGAGACCACGTATCACTCACCCTAAGTAGAAAACGTACTTCTTTAACCACAAAGTTCTTCAATTTTCTTCAAAACTATACTAGTTGGTATAAATATGTTGTTAGGCAACATCTCAACAATATAACATATGTCATTTTTATATATATTATATTGTTGAGCACTCTTCCTAACTGCTATATATTTCAGGCTATATCTCCGAAACTTCTGAACATATTTTAATGAAATAAAGCTCAAATTGAAGAGCAGTACACTCTTTCTGATATGAATGCAAGCAGAGCCCCCTACCGTAAATGGAAAGTTATCTTGTGTATATCATATCTTGCTCTGTTTTATTCTTTTTACAGAACATAACACATTTCATTCCATGATATGTCTCATTGCCTCATAACAATATGGCTGACGAATGACAACCGAGGAAAAAGAAAATGTACCGTTCAGATTTGCATACAGGACACTCGCTAATTGGTGCAATTTCTTCATTTTTTGAAAAAAAATAATTGTTATACTACGGTTTTGAATTTTGCTTCACCCTGTATATTTTTTTTTCATACAAAACCAAATATACTAACTAAGTGCTGCAAACATCATAAAGGAGAAAGAAAACCTATACATTACAAGAAAAAGGTTTAAAAAATGAAGTTAGTACCTGTTGTTATATATGGAGCAATGGAACCCTTGCAGTATTGATGAGACCACGTATCACTCATCCTAAGTAGAAAACGTACGTCTTTAACCACAAATTTCTTCAATTTTCTTCAAAACTATACTAGTTGGTATAAATATGTTGTTTGGCAACATCTCAACAATATAACATATGTCATTTTTATATATATTATATTGTTGAGCACTCTTCCTAACTGCTATATATTTCAAGCTGTATCTCCGAAACTTCTGAACATATTTTAATGCAATAAAGCTCAAATTGAAGAGTTTACCCTCTTTCTGACATGAATGCAAGCAGAGCCCCCTACCGTAAATGGAAAGTTATATTGTGTATATCATATCTTGCACTGTTTTATTCTTTTTACAGAACATAACACATTTCATTTCATGATATGTCTCATTGCCTCATAACAATATGGCTGACGAATGACAACCGAGGAAAAAGAACATGTACCGTTCAGATTTGCATACAGGGCACTCGCTAATTGGTGCAATTTCTTCATTTTTTGAAAAAAAAAATAATAATTGTTATACTACGGTTTTGAATTTTGCTTCACCCTGTATATTGTTTTCATACAACAACCAAATATACTAACTAAGTGTTGCAAACATCATAAAGGAGAAAGAAAACCTATACATTACAAGAAAAAGGTTTAAAAAATGAAGTTTGTACCTGTTGTTATATATGGAGTAATGGAACCCTTGCAGTATTGATGAGACCACGTATCACTCATCCTAAGTAGAAAACGTACGTCTTTAACCACAAATTTCTTCAATTTTCTTCAAAACTATACTAGTTGGTATAAATATGTTGTTAGGCAACATCTCAACAATATAACATATGTCATTTTTATATTTATTATATTGTTGAGCACTCTTTCTAACTGCTATATATTTCAGGCTATATCTCCGAAACTTCTGAACATATTTTAATGAAATAAAGCTCAAATTGAAAAGCAGTACACTCTTTCTGATATGAATGCAAGCAGAGCCCCCTACCGTAAATGGAAAGTTATCTTGTGTATATCATATCTTGCACTGTTTTATTCTTTTTACAGAACATAACACATTTCATTCCATGATATGTCTCATTGCCTCATAACAATATGGCTGACGAATGACAACCGAGGAAAAAGAACATGTACCGTTCAGATTTGCATACAGGGCACTCGCTAATTGGTGCAATTTCTTCATTTTTTGAAAAAGAAAATAATTGTTATACTACGGTTTTGAATTTTGCTTCACCCTGTATATTGTTTTCATACAACAACCAAATATACTAACTAAGTGTTGCAAACATCATAAAGGAGAAAGAAAACCTATAAATTACAAGAAAAAGGTTTAAAAAATGAAGTTAGTACCTGTTGTTATATATGGAGCAATGGAACCCTTGCAGTATTGATGAGACCACGTATCACTCATCCTAAGTAGAAAACGTACGTCTTTAACCACAAATTTCTTCAATTTTCTTCAAAACTATACTAGTTGGTATAAATATGTTGTTAGGCAACATCTCAACAATATAACATATGTCATTTTTATATATATTATATTGTTGAGCACTCTTCCTAACTGCTATATATTTCAGGCTATATCTCCGAAACTTCTGAACATATTTTAATGAAATAAAGCTCAAATTGAAGAGCAGTACACTCTTTCTGATATGAATGCAAGCAGAGCCCCCTACCGTACATGGAAAGTTATCTTGTGTATATCATATATTGCACTGTTTTATTCTTTTTACAGAACATAACACATTTCATTTCATGATATGTCTCATTGCCTCATAACAATATGGCTGACGAATGACAACCGAGGAAAAAGAACATGTACCGTTCAGATTTGCATACAGGGCACTTGCTAATTGGTGCAATTTCTTAATTTTTTGAAAAAAAAATAATTTTTATACTACGGTTTTGAATTTTGCTTCACCCTGTATATTTTTTTTCATACAGCAACCAAATACTAACTAAGTGTTGCAAACATCTTAAAGGAGAAAGAAAACCTATACATTACAAGAAAAAGGTTTAAGAAATGAAGTTAGTACCTGTAGTTATATATGGAGGAATGGAACCCTTGCAGTATTGATGAGACCACGTATCACTCACCCTAAGTAGAAAACGTACGTCTTTAACCACAAATTTCTTCAATTTTCTTCAAAACTATACTAGTTGGTATAAATATGTTGTTAGGCAACATCTCAACAATATAACATATGTCATTTTTATATATATTATATTGTTGAGCACTCTTCCTAACTGCTATATATTTCAGGCTATATCTCCGAAACTTCTGAACATATTTTAATGCAATAAAGCTCAAATTGAAGAGTTTACACTCTTTCTGATATGAATGCAAGCAGAGCCCCCTACCGTAAAAGGAAAGTTATGTTGTGTATATCATATCTTGCACTGTTTTACTCTTTTTACAGAACATAACACATTTCATTCCATGATATGTCTCATTGCCTCATAACAATATGGCTGACGAATGACAACCGAGGAAAAAGAACATGTACCGTTCAGATTTGCATACAGGGCACTCGCTAATTGGTGCAATTTCTTCATTTTTTGAAAAAAAAATAGTAATTGTTATACTAGGGTTTCGAATTTTTCTTCACCCTGTATATTTTTTTCATACAGCAACCAAATATACTAACTAAGTGTTGGAAACATCATAAAGGGGAAAGAAAACCTATACATTACAAGAAAAAGGTTTAAAAAATGAAGTTAGTACCTGTTGTTATATATGGAGCAATGGAACCCTTGCAGTATTGATGAGACCACTTATCACTCATCCTAAGTAGAAAACGTACGTCTTTAACCACAAATTTCTTCAATTTTCTTCCAAACTATACTA